>NC_143519.1:34672439-34972439 GCF_031878675.1 Megascapheus bottae
GCTAATTGAAAGGACCTCTAGGATATTGAAACAAAAACTATATAATGAATGATTGTTGTCCTTAATGTACTATATTATCTCTCATCTCTTTTGCTCTCCCTTGGTTATCTCATATTGTTACAGTATCTCACTTTGTTATCTGATATATTGGATATATTTGTATTTGGTTATTTGAAATTGGATAGGGAAGGGGGGAAACCAAGATGGGGGGGTGGGGGGAGGGAAATGGGGACCAAGACATATGAAAGGGTATCATATCAATGTATGGGAATTAATGCACCTTCTATCTGGCAAATATCATGTAATCCTTTTATTAATTATAATAAAAATATTTTTTAAAAAGTAAATAAATAATTTAAATAGCAGATCTAGATAGCAACTTAGATGTGTTAAAAGACAGCCAACCTGTATATAATTTATGTAAATGTTGTTGGCAAATATTCCATGTTGAATAGCACTATCTTTTTTAATCTGCATTGCTGTGCTTGCTATTCTAATAATATGCATTATTAGGTAATTTATATGCTAATGCACATATAAGCATACTTTATTTTATTTGTATTTTTTATAATTTATTTATTGTTATTGTAAAGGTGATCTATAGAGAAATTATGGTTATATAAGTCAGATAAAGAGTACATTTTTTTAAAAGCGTCACTCCTTCCTTTGCCAGCCTGTTTTATTTTAATGCAACTGAAAAAAAACATAGGAAAAGGACAAATTAGTGTTAAAATAGAACACTGTGCAAAGTAAATAAAGTATTTTTACACAATAAGCCTATAACTTAACCGACTCCAATTGTGTTAGATTTCTTGGTTCTTATTTTGTCTGTTTATGCAACGCTATGCATGCATTTTTCTACCTATTATAACTACAGATATGACAGAATATAGCAACACACCATTTTCCATTTCTGGGCATATAGAATGCATGCGATTTATCTCACCTCTTCTACCTAGCAATTAGATTCAATTAATTACATGACTAAGTGTGTGACTAAGGCGCGTGGATACTAGTGACATGAACCCCTTTTAGACCTGTCTCCCTTCCATTGTTTTTCAGCCTTCTCTGGTGGCATGTCTGTGCAGATCCCCTACTTCTGAAAGTTTAGCTACTAATGTAAAGACTATATGAATTGCCTCAGACTTTGCATATGCAAAAAAAACAATAATATTTTATTAAGCAATTAAAACTTTAGGGACTTTTGTCATTGCAGCACCCTGACACCGCAGGTATACTGCATATTAGAGGTCAATTCTCATGTTTATTAGTATTGGAGTGTTTTTTTTAGTAATACTACTAGGAATATACAATGGGACACATTGTGTAGTTGAGATGGATGAGATGTAAGCAGTTAGGTGACTATTTCTTACTAATCATGGTTAGTTCATGATCATCCTTTATATGTAAGAGCTAATTCTAGTGTCATACTTACTAGTTAATATTTTGCTCACTCACATAATTCTCCTGAATTTCTCATTTTTTATTTTCTTGTAGATTTATTAGTCTGTTGATGTTTGTGCTTTTCTTTCTTTTGAATAATTATAATTATTAAGTAGTTGGGCAATGAGGTTGCCATTCAACAAAGTAGTTAATAAATAAAATATATCCTACTCAATATCAGGACATTTTAACATTTTCATTCATCCCTTCCTTATTCACCCTTCCCCTACTCCTCTTAATTTTGTAGGCTGTATATTGAATACTTGACTGCATTTTCTCCCTCTTCTCTTCATTTATCTACTCCTTCCCAACCTTGGTCTTAACGTACTCTTTTCAACCTGTGGCTTAGTGTTTTATTTTGTAGAACTTTGATTTTGCATTTCTAAGGAATTACACTATTTGAAATCTTACTTGGATCTACTATTTTTTGGTGCATTTGTATACATTTGCATACCATCTGACATACTTACTTATAAGTTTATAATCTAAATCTGTTTTCTAAATATAAATGCATCCTTTTCATGCATTCTTTGTCTCTCTGGGCCTGACTTACATCACTTAGTATGCTTTTCCAGGTCTTTCCAATTCATTGCAAATGATCCAATATCATCCTTTCTATAGGATGAGTGAAATTCCATTTCCTTTTACTAAGCTCTGAAAAATTTGAGAGGTTAAGTCTTTTTACTTTTGCTTGTTGCTCTTCTTGTAATGCAGTTTGCAGCAAATAAAATATTCTTGATAAATATAGTCTAAGGGCATGGACCGATGTATGAAAAAAATTAATTCTGTAATTTGAAAGATTTATTATGAGTTCTTTTAAGTTTTAGTATTTGTATTTCTGTAGGTAGACAGAAATTGAAATATATTTTTATTTCTTGAGTTTATTATAAACTCTCACCTCTAGTTTATGTATTTCTTAAATGATCTTCATATTTTTATCTGTCACAGTCATTTCTGAGTAGACTTCAAGAAGACAAACATTAAATTCACAAACACAATTCTTAATTATCCTGGTGATTTATAGAGCAATGTCACACTTCCAGAGCAATTATTAGCCTCTCATTTCTGGGTATCTTTACCCCATAGTTTGTATCCAAACACAACCCTTCTTGGCCCTGTTTGTTGGGCCTTTTGTTGGACCTTCTTCAGGACATTTAGCATAATGTGCACATCTGTCTTAATCATACTTGGATATATCAAAGACTTTTTAAAATTAGATCTCTATGTAGAAATTAATTTCCAGATTCATTTCTTACTATTCTATTTATATTGTTACTGGTGATCATGCCTTCTCAATGTCATACTTTGGGCATTTGGAAAATACTAGTTTATTTTATATTGTATCCTTTTCTGTTAAATGATATTTTTGAGATTCACTGTCATATATCCCAAAATATCTGCGACATGTTTTAGCTTTTTAGGATAAGGAAATTCGGTTGTATTTCATATTCTAGATTAGACATATAAAGTAGACAGAATATTTACTTAAGCATAATCTAAAAGTATAAATGGAAAATTGTTCAGATATACATTATTTTAAAGTAATATACTGTAAAGCAAAAAAAAAAACCTAGAAAGTTTACCTCCTGATTTAATATAAAGAGGAATATCATCAAGCAATAAATTGCATTTTTTAATTATCTCAATGAAACCCTAATATTTATTAAAGCAAGTCTGACTTTTTACCTACGTTTTTGTTAGGTAGAACACATATGTATAACTAAAAGACTAGTTTTTACTAGACTATTATAGTTTTTTTTGTTGTTGGTGGTGGTGGTGGTGATCATGGAGCTTTAACTCTGGGCCTGGGCAATGTCCCTGAGCTCTTTAGCTCAAGGCTACTGCTCTACACACTGGAGCCACAAGGCCACTTCCAGTTTTCTTGTGGTTAATTGGAAATAAGAGTTCCTTGTGTTCCCAGGCTGATTTTGAACAACTACTCTCAGATTTAGCTTCCTGAGTAGCTAGGATTAACAGGCATGAGCTACCAGTGCCCATCTATTATAGTTTTTTATAGCATCATTTGAATAGCAATAGGCATTGAGCTCCATAAATGAAAGAAATCATGTATTATATAAAAACTTGTTTTATAGTCTTTAATACATACCTTATAGAACAGAAATTTAGCATAAACGTCTAAATATCTACTTAATTTTAAAATATTTTACTGTTGATTATTCCTTAGACAAGCAATAACTATAAATTGAGGTTTGTCTACTCTAGATACAGTTCTAATTCATCAAATTATAACAACCCCAAAGATAGTCTTTTCTCCATATCATCTATAGAATAATTATATATTCATATTTCCAAGCATGATAGTTACCATTTTAATCCCACCTGTTCAAGAGGTAGGGGCCAGACCAGGTAAAACTAACAAATTTTGAATTGGAGCCATGCTTAGGTGATAGAGTACTTGAGCAATAGATAGATAGATAGATAGATAGATAGATAGATAGATAGATAGATAGTCTGGTGTCTATGTTTGTGACTATCCATATATATACATAAATATGTATATGTACGTGTATTTATATTCATGGTATCTATTATCCTGGAATCATAGTTTTAAAATTACTACAATGTGCATAAAGCAGTACTGGAATCAGGAAATCTGTTATGAAATCATAGAATTAAGTTTTGCATATAAAAGTTTCGGAAGACATCTTTTTCAGAACAAGCTTGGTTACTTCAAGTTCTACGGAAACGTTCATGTCCACAAATATGGTTTTTTCTGTTCTCTAAAATCTACCAAAAAATGGAAATGTGATCCAATTCTCATCTCTATGCTGTGCTTTCTGGATCTTGGGCCTTCCTCATCATGGAAAGTGAGCTTTTGGAAGCCGGTGCTGATCAGAACTCTCACACACAGAATATGTAAAAAAGAACATCCCCTAATCAGTTCACCAGAGCTTCCTGTTTCATCCTGCAATTACCCATTCAAACCTTTGATTTTTGCAGTGCTAGTACAATGAATGAAAATGCAATATATTTTTTTTTGTGCCAGTCCTAGGCTTGAGCTCAGGGCCTGAGCACTGTCCTTGGACTTTCTCAAGGCTAGAGCTCTACCACTTGAGCATCAGCACCACTTCTGGCTTTTTTCTATGTATGTGATACCGAGGAATCGAACCTGGGTCTTCATGCATGTTAGGCAAGCACTTTAACCACTAGGCCAAACTCCCGGCCCTGAAAATGCAATATTTAAAATACCATTGGCTAGCAAAATTTCATGTTTTGCAAGACTAAATATATTTCAATATTATATCCATATGTTTGCGTTTCATGCCTAATAAAATCTAAACTTTACATCAATATTACTAAAAGCACAGTAGGATAAAACATAGTCCTGGGCCTGGGCGCTGTTCATGAGTTCTTCAAGTGATAGGATAGTGCTTGGGCCACTGCTCCACTTCTGGGTTTCAGGTGGTTAATTGGAGATAAGAATCTCATGGACTTTTGGGCTGGCTTTGAACCATGATCCTCAGAGGTCAGCCTCCTAAATAGCTAGGATTAGAGGCCACTGCACCTGGCTTAAAACATACTCTTTAGGAGAATTAAGTTAATATTTCAGATAGGCTTTATTTTGGTGTAGTAAGAGAATAGAGTGGGCTGCATTTGCTCTCATTTTGTCTGTTCTTTGGAAAATAAACAAAACCTAAATGTATACAGATAGCTCTCTTTGCTGAGCAATTGCACTGAAACCTATAATTGCACCGCTATTAGTGATAAATTCTGATTTACAGCTTAATTGGCCAGAAGTGAATATAGCCTCAAGGTTACTGCAATAAAGATACCAGGAACTTTACCGGGATATATAAGTTAATCTCGACATTGTCTTGTGCTGTGAATGGAGAAGATCTGTTTAATATATTAGACTACAGCATGAGCCATATTGTGTGGTGCTGACTCCATGCATATAACACAAAAAAGGTCAATTTGAAGTGCTCACAGAAGTCCCACAATAAAAATATTTTATATTTAACAACACGACTCTGGTACTTTTTCCCTACAAGGGATACCAATAATTACATGATGCCAAAAGGGATTAAAAATGGACCAATTAAAGCCTCTAGGAAAGTTAAGCTCTAAAAGAAGCAGCAGAAAATACGAGAAAATAGAAGCAGGGATTTTTAGAAACCTAAAATTGCATACTGAGCCGATGCATAGAGAGAGCCTGTTAGTTCTCTATATAATATAAGTGGATTCTCAGGATGTAGTGACTGATCCTGACTATGATAGAAGAAATGGTAACAAAGGCATTTATGAAGCTCATTATTTCCTAAAGTACATTGAAATATGTAAAAGAAATCTTTGTCTTTTTCATGGAAATAGAAAGGAGGAAATCTGGTCGGTACATGAACAACTAATTTTTGACTGATACCCAAGTCATGCAAATTTGAGTCCTGATTTATTAAAGAAAGAATAACATGTAAAATTAAATATCGGAATAAGTGTAAGTCCCCAGAGATATGAATAAAATGAGAAGATATAAGCTTTTTTGACTGACTACAGTTGAAGAAATACTCAGAAAGCTAACAAAATCTCAGCTATTAATAGCCGTATTTGTCAAGTGGAATGCTAACATACTTGCCTAGTTGGAAGGAGAGCTCTTTAATAATATCTAAAAACAACTACTATTATTTTATTAAGCAGGCATTATGTACTAAAAATATGATCTCCATTTAATAAAGTGCAGGGTAAAATTAGCGTCTTTGCATTAGTGTCACATACTTAAATCTCTTATCCCAAAGGATAACATGTATTAAAAAATGAGAGAAAACTTGGATGGAGGAGGAAGAGGGCAGCACAGAAGAGGGGCAGCCTACAGGAAGAGAGGCTTTGAGTTAATCCCTTGTATTGAAAAACAACAACAAACAAACAAAGGGTTGGTGCACCTTGTATGGAAGTTAATATAACTTGCAAATGCAGCTATTTCTTTTAGCAGATGTTGAGGAGAAGCATTGCTAAGAGTCTGCACACATTGTGTAAACTGTGTCCTATGAGAGTAAAAGGAAACATGTTTCATGTAAACTATCTGGGAAGTAGAGCTTGGTTGCATTCATGGTTTGAATTGGTCTGCTCTCTGAACAGACTTTTTTCCCTTGAGTTAAATCGCACTTACAGAGATTCCAGTATGTCTTCAATATTAGGAATTTATTGGATACATTTGTATTTGGTTACTTGAAATTGGACAGGGAATGGGGGAAAACCAAGAGGGGGGGTAGTGGGGGAGGGTAATGAGGACCAAGACATGTGAAAGGGTATCAATGTATGTGAATTAATGCACCTTCTATCTGACAAATATCATGCAACCCTTTTATTAATTACAATAAAAATATTTTTAAAAAAGGAGGTGATTCTTAGATTTGTGTTTTTCCCTTCTGGTGCTCTTTTTCACCATAAGCACTAGCTTTTAGATACTCCAGAGACCCACAAAACCCTATTGTTAGTAAATCTATAGACCGGAAAGGGCCTGGTAAGGACAGACACATCCAAGAATTATGAACTAAGGGCAGTTACCTCTGTCCAACTTGATTTTCCCCTACCCTCTCCTATTTCAAATAGCCAATTAAGCATATATAAAATATATCAGATAACAAGGTGAAATATTGTAACAATATGAGATAACCAAGGGACAGTAAAAGAGATGAGAGATAGTATGTTAAGTACAACAATCACTCATTATATGGCTTTTGTTTCTTTATCCTAAAAGTCCTTACATTTAGCGTCATACTATATGGCCTTATTTATCTAGATTTTGTTATATTGTGAATCTCTGCTAGGAGAGCCCAAGGTTTCTACTGATTATGACAAATGAGGGAAACCACTGAGCCTAAGTTCCTTTGAGTTTGGCTTACTTCACTTAATATGATTTTTTTCTAAGTCTTTCCATTTCCTTACAAAGGGGGCAATATTGTTTTTTTCTGACAGCAGCATAGTATTCCATTGTGTATAAATACCACATCTTGTTGATCCACTCAGCAACTGAGGGACATCTGGGTTGGTTCCATATCTTTGCTATGGTAAATAGTGCTGCAATGAACATTATTGTGCTAGTGGGTTTAGTATGTCCTTATTTCTGGATGATTGGGTAAATGCCAAATAGTGGAATTGCTGGGTCACAGGTGAGCTCTATGTTTAGTCTTTTGAAGAACTGCCATACTGCTTTCCATAGTGGTTGAACAAGTTTGCACTCCCACCAACAGTGAAGTAGTGTTCCCTCCTGGCCACATCCCCTCCAGCATCTATTGTTTTTAGATTTTTTGATCCTGGCCATTCTAACTGGAGTGAGGTGGAATCTTCGAGTTGTTTTGATTTGCATTTCTTTTATGGCCAGAGATGTTGAGCATTTCTTCATGTGTCTATGGGCCATTCTTATTTCTTCTTCAGAGAAGTCTCTCTTTAAGTCTTTGGCCCATCTTTTAATGGGATCATTGTTTCTTTGGAGATTAGTTTTGGATTGATTCAATTTTTTGAGCTGTTGATATATTTTAGATATGAGGTCTTTGTCTGTTGTATGGTTAGTGAAGATCTCCCACTCTGTAGGCTTTCTAGTTAATTTGCTAGCTATGACCTTTGCCATACAGAAGCTCTGCAGTTTAATGCAGTCAAACTTATCCAGCCTTTCTCTGATTTGTTGTTTCTTGGTCCTTATTAAGAAAGTTTCAACCTGTGCCAAGGAGGTCTAGTGTATCTCCTATTCCTTCTTGTAAAGTTTTCAGTGTATTGGCCTTTACTACGAGGTCTTTGATCCATTTGGAGTTAATTCTAGTGCAGGGTGACAAAGAAGGATCCAACTTTAGTTTTCTGCAGGGGCTTAACCAGTTCTGCCAGCACCACTTGTTGAAGAGGCTATCTTTCTTCCATTCTATTTTCTTGGCTTCCTTCTCAAAGATTAGGTGACCATAGGTCTGTGGGTTCGTGTCTGGGTCCTTAGTTCTATTCCATTGGTCTTCCGGCCTGTTCTTGTGCCAGTACCAAGCTGTTTTGGTCAGTATAACTCTATAATAGAGTCTAAAGTTTGATATTGAAATTCCTCCTGCACTGTTCTTTCTGCTAAGAAGTGGTTTTGCTATACGGGTTCTTTTATTGTTCCATATGAAGTTTTGGATTACTTCTTCTATTTCTTTAAAGGATGACATTGGGATATTGATGGGCATTGTGTTGAATTTGTAGATAGCTCTTGGCAAGATTGCCATTTTCACGATGTTGATTCTTCCAATCCAGGCACATGGGAGGTTTTTCCATTTCCTCAGTTCTGCTTTAATTTCCATTTTCAGGGTTTTGAAGCTTTCATCAAAGAAGTCCTTTACATTCTTAGGTAAGTTAATTCCTAGGTACTTTATTTTCTGTGAGGCTATTGCAAAAGGATTTGCTTTCCTAATTATTGCCTTGTTCCTCTCACTGTTGGCATATAGGAAGGCAGTTGATTTTTGAGGGTTAATTTTATAACCTGCTACCTTGCCAAAATTTTGAATGAGCTCAAGGATCTTGGGAGTGGAGTCTAAAGGGTTCTTTAAATACAGAATCATGTCATCTATTGTCATTATTTTTAATGTGCTCATTTACAACAAAAGGGCTTCAACGGTTTGAGCGAATGTGCTATAATATTAGTCTTCAGAATGAGAGATGGAGTCTTTTAAAGGTCGGCCTGGAACATAGATCTTGAACCACTGAGGGCACTGTCGCTGCAGAAACCCTTACACATCATTGAAGAGGATTTTTCAAGAGGAGCAAACCTTTCCCCTTTTTATCTATTTATGATTCAAAAGTGAGACCACTTTTGGAGAAAGCACTAAGTATTAAATGTTGAAGGAGCTGAAGGAAGCCAGAGAAAGGTGGAGAACCGACATTTCAAGAATAGACATGTGGAGTTTTAAAAGCAGAGTGTAGAATCCTCGTTTATGGTCTAGAGATTACTGAATAGATTGCAGAATAGAGATAACCTAATGCTGAAGCAAAAGATATTAGGTAAATATTATTTTATGGGTTACAGTGATAAAACAGCTATTAATAATTCTGTATGTGATATATTTTTTGTAAGATAAAGGAGAAAGAGGAATTTATACAAATAAATTGCTTTAAGTAGGGGGGATACTGAAATCTGAAGATAATGTTGTTCAAAATAAGGATTTTTCCATGAAGACATGAGTGATAGAAGGAAAGGGAACATTCCAGGTTAAAGATCCTGGACAAGAACATGTCTAGGGGCTCTAAGAAAGTGCAACTATTCTGTCCTTCTGGATTCCAGGCTGCAAAACACCCAAGGCAGCAAAGAAGAGTTATTATAATCCTGTGAGCCAGGACTCTCTCTGTTGATATTGGATTTTGAGTTTCAGAGAACACAAAGTAAATTATTTGGGTAAGTGAGAATATATAATATAAGGGACAGGAAAGCTGTACAAAGAGTCCAATAAGAATTAGAATTTAGAGGGGGGGTACAAACTAAAAATGCAAGATGGTTAATGGTGAAGTATCTTTACCAATACTAAGTTCACAATGTACTTAACACTATATTTTCATATTCAGCTCTGTTAAGTCTCCAAAAATGAGTAGAGGAACAGCAATATTACACCAATCCTGCCTCTGTATTAGCATTTTCAACACCACTAACATTATGGAGTTCTTATTTCATAAAACAATTTTGAGTGGGAATGAGACAGGTCAGAATGGTGGGAGAGTAGAAGAAAAAGGAGGAGAAGGGAGAGAAGGGATGATAAAGAAAAGGGAAAAGTATATAATGAGCCTAGACTGAAATATAGCCTTGATAACACCAAATGACATGACCACTGTATATGCTATATTCATGTTTTTAGAGAGCAGAAGCTGACAGAACATCCCATAGTGGGAATTTATATGAGGCCAAAACATAGCCATAAACAAATCAGCCTCTCCCTAATTTCATTTAAAATTCTGTCCCTCCACCTTCTTACTATGATCTGAAATCTACAGTTTGTGAAGTACTATTCCTTGTTCTGCTTATCTTCCATTCTTGTGGTATAAGTTGGCTCACAGATCAGAGGACATGGAGAGGCCAATGCCTTTCCAGAAGATTCCAAATGGAATTAGTAGAATCAGAGGAGTCAAAATTATCTCTTCACAATTATCTATTCAAATTAGATATATAGAATTATATATACAAAATAGATAGATTTTTGGTTTATATAATTTTGGTTTCTAGTTTGTATGCTTTATGATCCAAGTAATAGTTAAGTGCAACTCATCAGTATAAAATGCCATGAGGCACAATGAAAATAGAGTTTTACTAATGAAATGAAAGTCAAAGTTAAAAACTTTTACTTAAGATTTAAAAAAAGATTTAATCTGTCCCTATATGCCTATGCTATCTAGCTTTATGTTGCTAGCTGGAAGGAAGAGAATCGGGTTTACTGTTGTAGTCATCTATCTGTTGATCTTTAAAATGTATATGTGAGCTACAGAATTATTGGAGAAGCACTGCTCTACATCTTGGGAAATAAGAATCATAAGAATTCACAATTTCAAGACATAAATAACTTCAAAGATTTTTAGATCAAGTATTACAAATCATTAAAAGTATGTTGTAAGTTTGAACCTAAAAATAACTTTCTTAAGTGAAAAATTCCAGGATCCAAATTCACTATTAATACTCTATACTACTTACCAAGAGATTGTAGTAATAAAACATTCTATGAGTGGTTGAATTATCTTTCGTATCAATTCTCTACACCTGGCATTTTGTTAAAAGTACAAAATGTTAATAAATATATATTATACATGCATATATGCTAACAGATACATTGCAATATATTCACAACCAAATACAATTTTTATTATCTCCATATGTAGCTTAGTCTTAGCCATTCTTTCTTACATATGATTCTGTATGAGATTTTGATTCAATTAATAACAAAGAAGTATAATTTATTCCAATTAATATATATACACATTTATATTTTATATGAATACCAATTAAGCACATCAAGATTTAAGTCTGAATAACACATAACACTGAACCAATTCTGTCAATTGTAAGGTCTGACAAATGTGAGTTCATTTTTATACCTGCAGAAAGCTGTATTCTAAACACCAAACATTTGCTGAGACGGGTGACCTAAAATAACAAACTCATAGATTTGTCTCAGAAGACAAAGACAAACTACCAGAAAGCACACGTGTTAACGTACTGTTGAGGGAGAGCTTTAAAAGAGATGACATGACATATAACAGCAGTTATCACTAAAATGGGAAAATCTGGAGAGCCAGGCAGATTTTGTGCTAAGAATGGTAACATAATTAGGGGAAAAAATGATGGCAGTTCTATATGTATGCTGTGACATCACCATTGAGACTGCTGTTAGGAAGAAAAATAAAGTTCAAGTGAATGTTAGTGTATGGGATGACATGAAAAAGAGAAAGAAATTATGAACACACTACCATTCTTAAATATTTTAGTATGAATAAAAAATTTATCCAGGAGAAGATGTAAATTATTTGGGATTAGGGATTCTTTAGCTTGAAATAGTATAGTAATACATATGTATAGAAAGTGCCAGTGGGTACCCCTGGTAAACCGTGTCTCAAATGGAAAGTAATATATTTATGTTCTGAGATGGCTGGAGGCAGGCACACCAATGTGTCTAAAGAAAATCATGGCCACTAAAACTGCTTCTTGCTTGAGGCTGATTTTAGACATTTTCTATAAGTCAGATGAAAAGGGTTGATAGGACTGTTTTGAGAATAGAATGTCAACAGGGTCATTTTGATGACATTAGCCTAACTTACTATAATTTATTAATAAATTCACGCTGTGGTTATTTATATACATATTCATATATTTTACTTATTTATGTCCATGTGTGAACCTCAAAGACCGCTATGTTTTCCTCTGGTTCACGTCCTTAGCCAAGGAGATGACCTTATTTTCATTGACACAAAGTGACTTTACTCAAGACTGGAACTTAATATACATGCACTGAAGTACGTGGAGTACAAAGTAGGATTGTTAATTATAGCTCTACTCTTTGTCTAAGAAAACATACCTAGGTACACGCAGAAGTCAAGGCTCTCTTGTCTTTAGGAAGAAAGGTAAGGGCTTAGTATCAATAAAACAGAACCAAAAGAATCTTAGAAGTAAGGGAGATAAACCAGAAAAGATTTAGGCATTAGAAGTGTAGATTATTATATTTGTCTTGCTGACACTGCCCCCTGCCTTGTGGGTATGTAGTCTCTATTGGTATTCACAGCTTCACTTGAGCATCTCTGGTCCTTAATATCTTTGTGGCTTTCCACAGCAATGAAGTTGTCAGTGAACAAGACATTTGAAAATTTGCTGGGGTATAGCTGGCATTTTTATTTTGGTTATTTAATACAGTTACTTGGTTACTTGATACAGTTAAAGAGTCTTCGTCTCATAACAATTGGTGTAAACTGTTCACTTTTAGAGTTACTTTTTATTAATCATAAAAAGTTCAGATTTTTACTGGTTAAATGGAGAGAAAAGTTTGCAGATCAGTTTGTCCAAGCTGGCTTTAAAACAAGATCTTTAGGGTTCAATCATTTCAATAGCTAGGATTATTGGCTTGATACTAGCATCAACATACATACTGACTTTTAAATTCCTACAAAATTATGTGTATACTTCCTTTGTACATAGTTTTGGCATCTAAAGCCTTTTCTATAGCATATGTGGAAAAATTATATGGGGACTGTCTTTTTTATTTTTTATTATATTTAATTAGTATGCAGTGGTTACCATTCATCATGTCAGTGTATTAGTGCAATGCATATTGATCAATATCATTCATCATTCTCCTCTTTCACTTTCAACTCCACCCCTCCCATCAGTTTTCTTAGTTTCATAAAATATGCATTGAATATTATTTGTCATTTGATACTTTCTCCAGTGCTGCTATTACAAACTCCTTTAATAAATATGTCTTTATAATAATTACTAGAAAATTTTTACGATACATATTTCTATGTTTCTGGACACTGCTGGCTCACACTTTTAATACTAGGTACTCAGGAAGCTGAAATCTGAGGATTGGTTTGAAGTCAGACAGGCAATTCTGTGAAACTTTACCTCTAATTATAAACAAAGAAAACCAAGGATTAGGTCTGTGACTCAAGTGAAAGAGATCTAGCCAAAAAATCTCTCAAGTCCCAGGGCTGGAATAATCTTAATTTGATGGTAGGGCAAGAACTTTGATTAATATATTTAACAAAATATTAAGTTTAAATAATGAAGAAAATAGAATAAAAATAACTAAAATGGATCAAGAAATGCAAAAACTGAAATTCTACAGTAATCATGTGTGTGACTAATATCTACCTCAAAGAACAATGTAGATAAATCATGTCATTTTTATGCAAAACCCAAGCAGCACCATTCCTGTTTTGACAGATAACAGGTCAATTCAATGGGGAAAGATTTCTATTAGTGTAGTTTTTAAATGGAATAATTTAATCAGTCCCCTCAAATAAAATACAAAGCCATGTCACTTATTTAGTATATTGACAGTTTATATCATATTTTGGCAGAAAAATTTGAAGCTCATAAACCTCTGAAAAGAAACACAAGCCATTAACTTACTGTTTAGGGAGTAGAAAAAAAAATTCTATTGTTCAAAATATTTCTAGCCATTGAAGAAAAAAATATTTGTTAGAAAGATGCTTTGTCAAAGTTAAAATGTATTTTTTCATTAAATGATACCATGAAGATAATGCAAGTCACATCAAATAGTCAGTAGTCTTGAACTCAGATTGTATACACAACTAGAAAGCACCAATGATATCAGTGTGAAAATACACACCAGTTGTGAAAGGACTTAAGACATTTAAACATTGTGGAAAGCTTTTCATTCTTACTCACTTGGGAATTGCCCATGTGAGTGTAAACCAATGAGGCAAGGTTGTCATGTAAGGGAAATTTTGAATATTACCAATGGGGAGAGAAAATGGAAAATCACCTTGACAATTGTTTGTCAGCTTCTCATGAATCTAAACCTCAATTATCTGTATTATCCAGCAACTTGAAGAGAAATGAAAAACGCATGTCCTCAGAAAGACAGGTTAAAACAAGGCTAAAGCATTCTCTTTCAACATAGTAAAAAAAAATCTAAGTCATTTTCAAGTGATAATAATCCATGTGTGGCTGAGCAAGAGAATGAATAATTAAATAGTGATCTATTAAAAATGTGGACAATTACATATTTCTTCTTGTATGGTCAAAGGAAATAATAATCTTTCCTTTCCCATATATGCTATCTCCAATACTTACACCTAGTCCTCTTTTTTTTAAGTAAGGAGCTTTTATTTATTTAATGTAATTTCTTTTCATTTTAAGTGATCTTTAAATAGTTGCATGAAGGAGTAGCCATTTAACAAAGAAGTTTATGAATACAATGCATGTAGATAGAGGTTATCCCATTCAACATTCTCACCCATCCCTTCCTTACACACCTCTTCCTTCATTTTTCTTAATTTAGTAGGATAGATAATGAGTAGAATAATGACTACATTCTTCCCCTTCTTCTTGGCTTCTTTCATCTATCCTCTTCCCATTGACACCACTCCAGCCCTTTCAAGTACCTACTTCCTGATGTTTATTTTGTTAAACTTTGCCTTTCCTTTTTTTTTTTTTGAATGGGAACAAGTACTACATTGGGTTTTAGTGTATCATTTTTTTCCACTTACCTTACATTAAAATGAGCATTTTACTAGATTATATATTCATATACATTTTTTACTTTAACAATTTCTATTAGCTTTACTGCTGTAGTTACATTCCAATACTGTCAGTTACACAACACAACTGGCCCCAATACAATTTATGTGGAGAAGTAACTTGTGTAGACTTCTTGGGAGAGGGGGGAGGAGGCAAATTCTCTTCTACTTCACTCTCCTAAATGATACCTAAGAAAAAATTGGGATTTTTTTATTATTCATATTCTCAGTGAATGATGTGCTAATACTTTCTAGAAGATAAGTATTAAAGATATCACTGGCAGATGAAGAATTATTTAAGAACTGATTAACTGATTAGCATTATCCTTCAAACTGAAAGGAATTTTCACATATAGTTGATGTTCAATAAATATATAGTAGAAACGTGCTGGTACAACTAAGGCATAACATTGTATTGGGGGTTTCTGATATTGTCACTACAAATGAATTACTTTAAATCCTTCAAAGAAAATACAATACCCATAATTATAAGATACTGAAAAACATCTGCTTTGACTTGCAGCTGTGGATATATCCTATTTTCTATTGGTAGAAACATGTTTTTCCATCTTAGAAGAAATTTTGTGTGAGAACAAAAACTATAGCACTAAAAAAGTTATGACCAAGACGGACAGGGTGGCTTACACCTGTAATCCTATCTACTCAGGAAGCTGAGATCAGAGGATGGCAGTTCAAAGTCAGAGAGACACTTACCTCCAATAACCACTAGTAAAAGGGAAGTAGCGCTGTGGCTCCAGGGGTAGGGCCATAGCCTTGAGCTGAAGAGCTTAGGGACAGTGCCCAGGCCTAGAGTTCCAGCTCCAGGAAGGACAAGAAATAAAAAAAGAAAAGAAAAAAAAAGAAAAGTTATGACCATACAGACATAGTTATGAAGGCAAAATAACTTGCCTGGCACCTTGAAAGTTTCTATGAATGACCTTTGAAAGAAAGACAATGTGTCAAATTGTTTAGACGTCAGATCTGAATTGTGGTTTTGAATCTTCAAGTAGCAACAGTGCTGGAAAAACTATTGTAGCACTTATTAAGATGATCCTTGCATCACAAAGAGAGTCATTTATTTCCCATGAACGAGTCTGAAAATCAAAATACTTTTGCTTCTGAATTCATTGTCAGGTCCCTTGAAAATAAGACACTCACAGGAAAGGATGGTTTGAAATTTCACATTCATTGAATTAAGCTAAATAAAAGACACAGGAAAGGGAGAGGATTTAATCACACTATTAAAAAGACTCAATATGATTGTGCAACATTCATTTAAGTGAAAGAATACCATTGATGATCATTTTTAGTAATTTTTATATCCTAGGAAAAAACGCATTGGACAAATGTTTCTGAACTAAACTAGCAGTAAAATCACAGTACAAATACAAGTATAAATTTGAGCAATTATTGTGATATATCATAAAGAATACAGCATTTTTGTATATTTCTTAATGTAATTAAATATATATAAGATTTGTATCACTTGCAGATTTTTGTTACTGTACAGTATTATTTTTGTCAGCAATTTTGTCAATGTAACGTTATGTGCTTAAGTTCTATATTTCATCCTTACTCATTTAAAAAATAGCACAAAATCTGCATTCTCGTATGTACGTCGTGATGAATAATGGCACATTATGCAGTAGAAACATAATTATCTCTTTAGACTTTGGTTGGAAATTCAGAAGGAACTTATCTATGCAGAAAGGCACAATTTTAGAATATATGATCTTCTCTACTTTACTTCCCCTTCACAGCATTTATGTGGCCTCTCTTACAAATTATTACACTTGCATTCTAGAGATTACCCTGTGTTGTGTAGAATTCAAATATTCATGCTGCATACAGAGGATTGCTACACATGCCCCTTTTCTGAATCTCTTCGGTGCCAACCACAGAACTGAGCAGATAATTCATTTTCTGATAGGATTTACAGATGATATATTTTTCTTGACACATGAAGAACTCTACAATGAAGAACTCTACATGAAGAACTCACAACTCTCAGTAGCTAGAAATACCTTTTTACCAACCACTGTCATACCCAATTCAAGGTGTCAATGACAGAACAATGTCAGTCAATTGAGTTATAAAAGAAAAGGCAGAGAAATAAGTCAGTAACAAAATTCAAACAGACCAAAGAAGGCTGATGGGTCACTTTTCAATTTTCTTGTTAAACGGTGGCATCCCATAGTCATAAATAATTTGTGTTTCTTTTTTCCTCCTTATTACACTTTTGTCTTAGAAAGTGCATGAATATATGCATTCATGCCTTCAAATCAGATTTATGTCTGGAAAATACATTTTTAGAAAATTATACCTTTACCTCTTTGGATATTGAAAAAAATGTGAGAGAAATTAGCATTTGAGGTAGTAAGGAATAATAAGATAACTTGTTTCTGACTATCTGTAATGGTAATAATAATGCTAAATATAAGAAAAATTCCTATTGGCAATATATAACCCTTTCACCCCCAATTTTTGTTCTGGTGGAAAGCTATATATGTTATATTAACCAAGTAAAAAATTCATTTAAACTAAAAAAGAAAAATAATAAGTATATTACCATTTACATTAGGTTTATAAGTTAAAATTATTATTTCTAGTTTTGATCCAATTTGAAAGTTTAGTGGGCACAATCATAATAGAAAAATCTGTAATCATTGTTTAATATGATTTTAACTTCGTAAGACTCCATAAACTTGCCATTAAGCAGTATTTTAAAAACATGGAAAGAGTATATGTCCCTAACACATTAATCCTATGATAGTAATCTCATGATCAAGTAATATAAGTGGATGTAGGTTTTTTTTTAATCTTTGGGAGTTTAAAGGATTTTGTTGCATTGGCTTTCCATGGTTCCAAAATAATATGCAAGAGTATTCGTTGTATCTCTTGAACAGACTACTATTTTCTCTTTGTATACTCACAGGCATTATTTGGGGAAGTACTGTTTTATTTAATTGGTGTTTATTCTATCTCCTTTCACTATGTTCTCTCTCTAGAACTCATAGTGAATTTTAAACTATTGGAAGTAGTTTGCATTTACTTGGTTTTACTCCCCTATGTGCCATTTGTATTTTAATTTCAGTAGCATATTTTAAATTCCAAAGTATCTATTTCTACCTTCTGTGTTAAAAATGTATTTCATTCTTGCTTCCAGGTGGTACTCTGGTGTTTTCTTTCTGAAGTTTTCTATCTATCTGTCTGTCTGTCTATTTGTCTATCTATGTTAGTGTGCAATATAATAAATGGCAAATTATATTTAAGTAAAACATATTAAAATATTTCTGTGATTACTTCCATTCTTTATTTTTATTTTCATGTGTAGAGAGGTTATAGTTATATTCACCAGAGAGAAGGCACATTATTATTTCTTACACATTGATACCGCTTCTCATGTTTTTGTCCCCAATTCCCTCTACCCAACACCTCCCCCCATCTTTTTCCCCTTCTATTTCAAATAAACACACACACACACACACACACACATATGTATATATATAATACACCAGGAACAAAGTCAGATACTGTAACAATGTGAGATTAACCAAAGGGCAGCCCAAGGGAAGAGAAATGACATAGTACATTATAAACAACAGTCACTCATAATTAAGCTCTTGCTCCCATGTCTTGGAGGTCCATTAATTTGGCCTCATTCTATATGGCCTTATGTATCTAGGGTTTGAGCTATTGTAATCCTCTGCTAGGAAAGTCATAGGTTTGTGCTAATTGTGTATTTCATTTTTTTGTCTTTTTCATCTAGAGTTTTCTACATGAATTGACTGGCACTCTGTTATTCTATGATATTTTCATAATATTATTCTTTTTATTTCATTTACTTTGACTTCTTTTTTGTTATCTTTAAGTAGTAGGAATTTCCATTTAACAAAGCAGTTTGTGAATAGAATGTATCTTGATACTAACTTTCATAGTAGAATAAAAGTATATTTAATTATCTCAATTCTGTGGAAGGTGAGTAAGTGAAGAAAAACAAACCTTGGACTCTCTTAGCATAATATTACAATAGCTCAAAACCTAGATATATAAAGCCATATAGGATGAGGCTAAATGAAAGGACCTCCATATATGGAAACAAGCACTATATAATGAGTGACATAGTATGTTATTTCTTGACATAGTATGTTATTTCTCATCTCTTTTATTGTTCCTATGTTTTTCTCATATTTCTACATTATCTTACCTTGTAATCTGGTATATTGTATACATGTTTATTTGTTTATTTGAAATAGGAAAGGGAAGGGGAGAAAACAAGATGAGGGGAGGGGCTGGGGGAGAAAATGGGGACAAAAACATGAGAAGGGGTATCAATGTATGTGAAGTAATGTTCCTTCTATCTGATGAATATAACTCTAACCTCTCTATTAATTACAATAAAAACAGCAAATGCTGATAGTTTCAAGCATTCAGTAAGAATAATTTTTCCTCTGCACTATTTTCATGTGACATATGCTATACAGAGTCATACATCCTTTCTGTAGAATAAAGATCTGGTCATTCCTACAGATGGAATAGGGAGGTGATTAGGAGAATTGTTTGACTCTTTTAGGAGTTTGGGTATGGTTTTGACATAAGATTGATTGCAACAGCTTCTGAACATTTATTTAAAATGAAAAGAATAGGGCTTGACCAATTACTGAGAACTTGAGAAATGAGATTTCTCTTGGAAGAAATTGCTTACTGGATTTGCATTTTTCCAAAATATTACTAATTTTCCTGTTTGTCACTATTTTTGATAAATTTTTACCTAAAATTCTTTGATTTTTCTTTTTTGCCATAACAAATCTAATATTTCCAACTGTTCCTACAAGGAAATAAAAACAATCAAACTAACCAAATATGCATAATCGGATAGAGAAGGGGGGAAAACAAGATGAAGGGCAGGGGTGGGGAGAGGGAAATGGGGACCAAGAAAGGAGAAAGGGTATCAATGTATGTGAAGTAAGGCACCCTCTATCTTGTAAATATAATGTAACCCTTCTATTAATTACAATAAAAACATATGGAAAAGAAAAAAAACTCGAACTATAGATACTTCAGGCCAATTTGCTTGGCAGGAGTGCAAGACCAACTCATGCTCTTAGAAACAATGTCTGAGATTTTAAATTATTTCATTATATTACTAAGAGAAAGACTGATGCCAGTTCAATTTAAGAAAGCAAAAGACTGTGAGATCAGGCAGCATTGCAAGCCAAAGATCTTCCTGCAATGTGATAATCAGCTTTTATTACAGAAGAATTATCAGCTTTTTGCAAATGTGCTAGTATTAAAGTGAGCATATTTTTACAGCTTTCATTGTGACACGAGGTGATGCTCCATTGCTTAGTCTTTGGGGTCAGCCTGCAACACAATTGTATTTCCAGCTAAGTTGCTGACTACAATTCTGTGGCCCAGTTATTTTCTTATGGAAGGGCTGCTTTGTCCAATTTGTTCTGAATTGAAAGCATGCCAACTGTACGATATTTTTTTTCACTTTTGCTAATTCAATAAGTATGGAAATACAATCAGATATTTAAAGACACTAGAAATCTTTAACCTAAATATGTTAATAGAAAGATAAGTAAAGTGTTCTTACTTGACTGTATCTGCTCTAAAAATGTGTACAAAAGAGATGACTGAGAATTATACGCATCTGGTAATTCTTAATTAACAGTACACAGCCATGGATTTAGTATGAATGTAATTGATTAGCATTTCATATCTATTCCACATTGTCTTAGAAAACATACATAATTTCAGCTTTTTTTTACCAGTAGAGTGTGATTTTGTCAACAGTAGGAATCATAAAAACTTTCACATAAATTTCAGTTGTAGACCAATTCAAATGCACAATAATCCAAACTGAGTTATTAGTCAATATATTAATTAGATCTTGCTATTTCATATGTTAATAGAAACACATAAATTCTGTTCCAAATCTGTTTTTCAAATAGCTTGTTAAGAAAAGACAATGCTAGTTATTTTATTTAAGGCATTTAAACACAGAAATGATTAGCAATCCCACAAAAATGCAAGAGATTCTTCAGAGCATAATAAATGATGAGCTAAATTTTAAAGATGCAAAAAATTCATTGTAAAATGAGTTATTTTTTCATGTCAATTGAAAATGCAGCTGAATTATAAAGCATTTTCAATTTCATATACTGTAACTATTTTGGCCATTTTACATCTTCCCAATTGTTAGTATGTTCCTTTGTTTTCAACTACATCTGTCCTTCTAAGCAAGGTGTAGAATTAAAGAAGGAATCTAAATGCATCATTTTTTGGGCATGTTTCAGTAGATGTGATGGCAATATTCTAAAGAAAGAATAGAACAATTTGCCATTGTAATTAGGCCATTGTAGAACTTAATTTGCTGTGCTGTAATCACCATGGTTTTCATTTTCTTTCAATGCACATTTAAAGTTGAAAGAGCAAATCTGTACTGAACAAAGCAACCAACAGCCAATTAGAGACATCTGGTGATAAAAGGTTTAAGGTGTATAGTCAAACTTGGCCTAGAAATAAATACACATTGTTCAATATAAAACTTGACCCTGGAAAGAATTCTTGTGCATTATCTTGGTGAAAAATAAGTTGAGTTTTATTCTTTATAAACTATAAGATATACAATTAGATATATCGATTGGGAACTAACCATAAAGTAATATTTGTAACTTTACTTTTATTTTAATTCTTTACTATGTTATATTCAATGAAGCCAAGATCCATGCCTTCACATTAAAATGTTCTGAGTTTTGATATAAGGACCAAAAATTAAATTCTAAAATTTTAGACATTGTAAGAAATAAAATAGATATACATTCTAGGTATAACATGCCAGAAATAAAGCTAAAATGTTCATGTTGTGACAGGAAAGGGAAAGAAGAGGTATTCATGTGAAAGGGTATCAATGTATGTGAATTAATGCACCTTCTATCTGGCAAATATCATGTAACCCTTCTATTAATTACAATAAAAAATATATGAGAAAGAGAAAAAAAGAAGAGGTATTCAGAATTGTTTGAGGTGGCTTGTCAGATGAACACATTAGAATATTCAAGTTTATATAAGTAAAGAATTTTAATTGAACTATGGCTAATTAATAGAGTTAGTAACGTTTTCTGTAACTTAGGTTAATATGTTTACCAAGATTATTTTTTATTTGTGAGTAACTAAAGAATACTCTTGGGAAAAATCCAAGGAGACATATAGAGCAGAGGTGCCCTACTTTTGTATATTAGACTTAGTAATGTCATTACTAAGTAATGACATTATAGTAAGTGAACAATAAATGATGCCCATTAGTACCTTAAAGAACTATTATATGGAACATATTTTTAATTATTGTTTGATAGTTTTCACTTTATGATACAAACAGTATTCTTAAATGCTTGCATGTTCATAAACAATAAAAATTTTGATTAAATAGGAAGAATAAAATCTAATATGAAAAAATAGGAAGAAAAGCATACTTTAAAAAATATTGTGTTTGGGCCGGGAGTTTGGCCTAGTGGTAGAGTGCCTTCCCTAGCATGCATGAAGACCCGGTTCGATTCCTTGGCACCACATACAGAGCAAAATGCAGAAGTGGTGGCTCAAGTGGTAGAGCCCTAGCCTTGAGAAAATCCAGGGACAGTGCTCAAGCCCTGAGCCCAAGCACAGGACTGGCAAAAAAAAAAAAAATTGTGTAAAACAATTTATTTTCCGTGTCATTTTCAAGGTTAAGGAAAATGTAATAAATATAAGTTTGTTAAAAATACTCGAAAATTGCTTTTTAATGATTTTTTTGTGAATTCATATATTTTTAAACACTAGAGATAACTTGATAAAAGAATTATCTCAGTACCATGAAGATGATTTAGACATCTACTCGAAAATATTAAAAACTATTGGATCCTGGGGCTGGGAGTTTGGCCTAGTGGTTAAAGTGCTTGCTTAGCATGCATGAAGACCTGGGTTCGATTCCTTGGTACCACATATATAGAAAAAGCCGGAAGTGGTGCTGAGGCTCAAGTGGTAGAGCTCTAGCCTTGAGAAAGTCCAAGAACAGTGCTCAGGCCCTGAGCTCAAGACAAGGACTGGCAAAAACAAAAAAACAAACAAACAAAAAAAAACCTATCTGATCCTACTTTTTTTGGGGGGGGCCCATAGTGACAGAGAGATTACTGGTCAAGTTTTTATGATTGATCACCTCTGAATAACCGAATTTTGATAAAGCTAGAAGTAAACTACTTTCCAATATTAATGGCATTGTCCCACTTTTCTTTTCTGAAACAGAAAACTGATCCAAGAGAAAAAGTATTCAGCCTGATAGTGATAGCATTACAAACTATTGCATATATTTTCTAATAAAAACCTGAATTTAGAAATTTGGAGGAAAGTGAAGGGTTACCTGTGATGATATTTAAAATATATATATTCAGTAGAAGATAAGCTATCTTCTATTTCTTTATTTTTTATGGACAAAACAGTTTCTTAATAGCAAAGAAGCAGACTTGGCAGAAATTCAAGGAAAACAATGGACATGAATAAAAATCAACTCAATCAAGTAAAACAAAGGCCTTTGCGAGAGACCAAAGTTCTTTTAGACTAGCAAATGAGCTGTATATTTTGTGACCAAATAGGAAGTCAAAAGAAAATGACATAAACTATTTGAAGATAGGGATAGAAATGAACCAAATGACTCCATTTTAATATCTGCTTAAGAATTTAGTGCCCAGGAAAAATAATAGAATTATTGCTTTTCCCAGTGAATATGAATGATATCACTTGAAATAATGGTTAATAATAAAAATGAAGATGGATCATATATTTGGATACATGATCATTTCTACACCAAAATAAGCCTTTTAAGCAAGGCTTTTAAAGTTTGACATCAAAATTAATTTTATATTTTCTTAGGGGGGAATTTAAAGTATATGTTTCATTGAAGGTAATTTTGAAAGTTATTGACAAATAATATAATGTGCTTTAGTGCTTACAAGATGTCAAAGCAATGCTTTGGGGGGTCTGTGTTCAAATCATTCCAAATTACAGCCATATTTTCTCTCCTTTTAAATTTGATTGTGATGGAGCTATTTAATTCTCTCTCTAAGTTATGCTTTGTTGGCTGTCTTCCAACACACTGCAATACAGTCAGGCAAGTTATAAAAATGACTGCCAATGGCTAAAATTGGCATGGATGGAAGTAGATCTGAAGGGTCTTGGCTGTCTGGAAACCCACTTGAGGGGTCTCACAAGTTTCAAAACATTATTTCAACTCTCTTTCCCATAAAGAAAACCAGAAGAAGCTGGGAGTGTGGCATAGTGGTAGAGTGCTTGCATAGCACTCACAAAGCCCTGGGTTCCATTCCTTGGTACCACATACACAGATAAATCTGCAAGTGGTGCTGTGGTTCAAGTGGCAGAGTGCTAGCCTTGAGAAGGCCTAAGGACAGTGCCCCAGCTGTGGCACTGAGCGACAGGACTGTGCCAGCCCCAAGACTGTCAAAGAAGAAAAAAGAAAAGAAAAAGACAAAAGAAAATAAGAAGATTATCTACAAATCCGTAATAACAAAATAAAAATATTTCCGAATTATTTAGTAAACTTCTATCAGGTTCCTCTATTTTGTTTGAATTCTTCAATCAAGATCCAGACAAAAAGTGTAGAACATGTCCCTGAGATTCTATTTTAGGAACATCCATATTTATATTACTTTTGAAACTTTCTAAGCACATGTCAGCCTGAGATTATGAATATACACAGAGTGGGTTCAATTTGATATTATTATTTTTTCATTTATTTTATTGTAATTAATAAAGGGGTTATAGTTATATTCACTACTTCACACACATTGATATTCCTTCACATGTTTTTATCCTATTTCCCTCCCCCAACCCCTCTCCTCATCTTGTTTTCTCCCCTTCCCTTTCCTATTTCAAATAAACAAATAAACGTATATACAATATACCCGATTACAAGGTAAGACACTGTAAAAATATGAGAATAACCAAGGGACAACAAAAGAGATAAAAAGTAACATAGTACATCAAGAACAAAAATCACACATTATATAGCTCTTGCTTCCATATCCTGGAGGTCCTTTCATTTAGCCTCATCCTATATATGGCTTTATGTACCTAGGTTTTGAGCTATTGTAATCCTCTGCTAGGAAAGTCTGAGGTTTGTACTACTGATTACAAATGAACGAACCTATGTTCCTTAGGTCTGGCTTACTTCATTTAATATGATTTTTTCCAAGTCTTTCCATATACAAGATGTTCAACTATCTGAAGTAAAGGTATAATTATATCCAAAGTGTTTTTGAGGGTCTAAAATGAATTGATTGATCAATATTTCCAGAAAAACAGACCTGATTCTGTAACGTTATTCCTTGGAAACTTAATCCATGCTGTACTTATTTTCTTGTAGCACCATTCTGTCCCTGTCCTCTGTCTCTATTTCCTCTGTCTGTCTGTCTCCCCAATTAATGAGTGAAGGACACATCCTCAGATAGAAAAACTGATAAGGATAAAATGAATTATAAAAGACATTCTGCTTTATGACAGATTGCATTATATGGTGCTTTGTGCATCTTTTAAGTGAGGATAGAGTTTATTATCCTAATTCTTTTAAGTGACTGCTTTAATCTCTTGTTTATTTAATGCAATTGAGGATTTAATGATTAAATAAAAAAATGAAACAAATTTTGTTTGCTGGGACCTGAGGCTTGAACTTGGTACCTGGGCATTGTAACTCAGATTCATTTGCTCAAGGCTAGCCCTTTACCATTTCAACCACAGCTTTGCTTCTGATATTTTGGTAGTTTATTGGAGATAAGAGTCCAATGAACTTTCCAGCCTGGTCTGGCTTTGAACAGCCATCCTCAGATCTCATGTCTCCTGAGTATTGCCAATTACAGGTTTGAGCCACCAGTACCCACCAAGAAGACTTGATGCAGTTAGCATTAGAAAAAGGGAAAGAAAATATCGACAGAAAGATGTGATTTATTTTCAGATGTAACTGGAACAGATAGAAAGGTTCTTTTTTTTTTTCCTGTGCGTCATGAGGCTTGAACTGGGCCTGGACGCTGTCCCTGAGCTCTTCAGCTCAAGGCTACCACCCTAAACCCTTGAGCTAAGCCCCACTTCTTGTTTTCTTCAGTTTAATTGGAGATAACAGTCCCCGGTCCTTTTGTGCCAGGGATAGCTTTGAACTTTGATCCTCCAGAAAGGTTCTTTAGATGATAAATATGGCAACAACTATTGGTGGATAACTGGGAATTGTTAATCCCAGAAATTATAAAACAGGGTAAAAAGAAATAATTTAATTTATTATAGATTCATGATTATGAAATATCCTTATCATGTCAGAGGACTTGGAAGCAAAAGAGAGAATACCAGGGAAAAATGCAGCCAACTCCAGAGCAGATGTCAACATTTCTTAACACTGTAATTTAGATAGTTGTATAATGAATAATATTTATTAAACCCACATGGGAAGTGTCATGACATTTATTTTCTAACCAACAGGAGAATCTAATTTCAGTTAGGACCCAGTGTGGAATAAATTACTGCCTCCCAGCAAGCTGATGCATTCGCCCTTTTCTTACCAAAGTGGTAACGGAGTAAAATGCTGAGCAGGCAGAACACAGAGGCAAGTAGCCAAGGAACAAAGAATACATGTTAGGAAAAGATGAAAAGTATCAGCATCAATTAAAAAGATCCTATTCTCTAGAAATACCAGCAGATGTTCTGAGTATAATGTTGAGAATTAATGCTGTTTTAAATAATGATATGTCTCTTGAAAGATACCTACATATATATGTTATATGTTTATATATATGCAATGTATGTCTACACCTTAAATGTAGCCTGATTTCAAAAATACATACTAGCATGTTTACTTTTAGAAGCTCAAGATAAGTTGAAAATTCTCCCTTTGATGCTGAAAACACAAATGTATTAGAGGGTTATGAAAGAGGGAATTAATTATATTGACTATGGTATTTTCTTTTGACAGTGATAACTTAAATGATAACAAACTAGCACAGTTATTAGAGAAAAGGAATATACAGAAGTAAACAGACTTAAAAATATTTTCCAGGCCGGGAGTTTGGCCTAATGGTAGAGTGCTTGCCTAGCATGCACAAAAAAGGGGGTTCAATTCCTCAGAACTACATATATAGAAAAAAGACGAAAGTGATGCTGGTGCTCAAGTGGTAGAGCTCTAGCCTTGAAAAGTCCAAGGACAGTGCGCAGGCCTTGAGCTCAAGCCCCAGGACTGATTGGCATAATGAAAAAAAACAGGCAACATGAGGCTCCCTCCCCCCATCAATAAAATGGATGAATTGTCACAATCTGGTAGTATTTACTGCATCTCTGGTACAGAAGAGTAAACTGAGGCAGTGCATTGAGCAATTCCTAGAATGAGGAGACAGAAATTGTAGTCGAGAAATATGAAATTGCTGGAATTTTTTGTTGGGAGCCAGAGTGGAATCAAACTGTACCTTGATTTGCATCAGACAATGGCTTTATTGTCTTATTGTTTTCTGGCCTTATTCTGTTTAAATGACCTGAGATTTACCATATGAATGTAACACCTGGAAGTTCCCTGGGTCTCAAGGAGGGAAGAAGCTGGAGTGGAAAATAAATGCGGAGTCTTTACCTGGACTGCGGACCAGACCCGGTGTGTCTGTCTCTCTTCTATTTCTTCCTAGTCCTTGCCCCCGATTTCAGGAACCCCGATCTGCGAACCCTGGTTTGCTGCCGGCTGGCCCCGGCAATTTTTCAAGGTCTATATTAGAGTCTCTTAAGGGAATTCCTCAGGTCTGTAAGAGATTCCCTGAAATTCTAAATTCTAAATTATACTCTCAATGAATGAGACTTACTGAAAATAGGAGAGGAATAACTATCAATGAGAGATTATTGGCCAAGGAACTGTAAACCAAAAACTCTTATATTTTAGAAAGTTGGAAGAATTCACAACAGGAAGCTCATGCTGAAAATATGTAGCATTGGTTAAACAGTCCAGAAAACGCACAAAAACTAAACTAATTCTTCAAGTCAAGTTTTACTATGTTTCCTCTCAGAAAGCGGAAAATGAAGCTTGGAAGTAATCAAACTGAAATAACATGCCTGTAAAAACAAACTCACTACTCTTTTTCAAAGAAAAGAAAGTTCACATGAATTCTCACAAATATTTACTACCCTCACTATCCAATTTCATTTCTAGATATGTGATAAGATGTGAAGTTGTTCTCTGAAACCAAGAGGAACATTAACAAATAAAATAAAATCTCAAAAATGAGAGAAAATATGGAAGTTAAATTAACAAGCTTTAAGACAGTTTACAAAGGTCCTCAAGGATTTTGAGAAAATGCAACAAAGAAATTAAAACTGTGAGCAAGACAAATAGAATTTATAGAGCTTAAAATGTAAACTATGACATAAAAACGTAATGGGTGAATTATAGATTACAAATTATGGAAAAAGTCATCATAACTCTAAAGTTATATAAAGAATAACAAAAACTATCTAGAGTAAAATAAAAATAGAAAATATATAAAAGATAAATGTAATAGTTGCCTCACAGATACGATTAAATAAAATGCAATATGCTCTATGGGAATCTCAGAAGAATAGAATGTGTAAAAAATGGAAATTTTGATTGAAATAATACACATGAGCTTTCAAGGCTTCCATGTGTGATGAAACTCTAGTAAGACAAAGAAAATAATGCCAAGATGCCTTATAATAAAGGTATTAGAAATAATTGAAAAGAGAAAATATATTAAAAACTACCAGAAAAGAAATAAGGAACAACTGCACTTATATTTTTTTAAATAAAGAAATATGACAACAGAATGACATCTTAAAGTGCTAAAAAATCTGTCAAATTAGAGTTCCACATCTTACTAAATATTCATCAAAAGTAAAGGCAAAATAAACACTTAAAAACAATTTCTGGGACAATCTGTTGTGAATATCTGTACAGTACAAACATTTGTTGAAATAATTTCTTCAGGCAGAACCAGAAATGAGATTTCTACATAGAGAATTAACTTATTATGTTAATACTTATACAACTAAGGATTAGTGCAGAAAGATGATGATGTGAATAAATACAGTTATTTTTCTCATATAAAACCATACCAATGTATTTGGCAAAGAAAAACCATAATAACCCATTATGTCATTCTAAACACATTGGAAAATGCATGATATTAATATCATAAAGTACAAAAAGAAAATGGGGACATGTTCTATGACTTAAAATTATAGATGAAATATATTGTTCACAGGATTGAATATTATTTGAGATTAGAACATTGTAAACAAAATGTAAGTTGCAAATTCTGGATAATTGTTGCCAAATCAAAATAAATTGAATCAATAGAAGAGCCAAACTGAAATATTAAAGTATTTCATGAAAAAACATTGCTTTCTTGTCTCTATACTCTTAGCATCAAGTTCAGTGATCAGCAAAGTTAGATGAAAGTTTTTTTGAATTGTAAGTAAATTAGGATATTTGGTACCAATATTCTTATATGAGCTCAGGTATACTGTGTTACAAACTAAAGAAACTATTGAACTTATGAAATCATTTAGTTAATAAACTTTGTTTACAATCAACAGTTAAACTATATTTCCATAATTTTTCAAGTAGCTTAAAGATTAAACTTGACTTTCACAAAGCTTCAGCAATTTCTAGATCATTTTCCACTAGAAATAAAACCATGTGGGAGAAATGAAGCGTTTTCGTATTTCAAGAATAGACAAGCTTAATTTTTAAATTACTCTGAAGATATCTCATCCTTTATTTTCCATGTCATTTGGTGTCACTTTAGGTAAAATGAGACATTTACATTTAAATTATTCTAAGACAAACAACTTGGTTACCAAGTTCATTTTCTTCCTTCTATTGACAATACTAAATGTTCTATTTTACTGACAATACTAAATTTTCTAAGTAGCAATTTCACTTTTGTTATTACTTACTAGAATATACCTTTGTTCAAGCATTGGGGTGGATATTGAGCATGTATGACACAAAGAGACAGCAAAATCTTTTTTTAAAATATAGAATTGAACCTAATTTAAAAATTATATTAATGCTCTGGGTTAGAACTGAAACTTGGCATGTACTAAAATGTCTTAAAGTTTGTATTGTTAACAAATAATGAAAAGAAAAGATGAAAATATGTCTAGATAGCAAGGCTTTGGAAATTTAAGGCTGGATTTTTATCTGGTTTTGTTTTAGTAGCTCTAACCCATGACTGTCATTAGAAAGGAAATCCATTCTTCATTTTTTGATTTCTCAAGTGTAACAAACCCATAACATTTTTTAACTTTTCAACCTACTAGTTGCACAAAGGCCAGCAAGAACAATGGTTACAGTAAGTATTTTTACACATTTAAGATTTCAGGATTACTTTCATCTTGGTGAAGTAAATTCTCAGCTCAAAAAAAAAAAACAAAAAAAAATGTGCTACTATTAAGATAAAATTATGAAAATATGTCATAGCAGAGGATCTAGGGAATCTTAGAAACATTCTCTGTAAGGACTAATTGAATAAATAGATTTTCAAAAAAATAACCAACAATTTAAAATATATATAAGAATTCTGTTCTGATTGCAAGGTAAGTAGATGTTTTAAACTCTATATTTTAGATAATTGCTATAATTAATATCATACAAAATGCATTACTACATGTGTCAGGCAGAAAGTTATTAAGGTCAAAAGACAAAACATGAGTTTGTAAAGTTAGTCGAAAAGCACTGGCGTTGTAGAATGGTTGGTACAGTGTTATTGGAATGTTTGTGTAGGTAGAGTTTTTCTGTCTCCCAGTATGGAAAATGCCCTGCTTGTGTTTCTCACATATTATAGAGAATTAGTGTGAAAAATAGTTTAATAGAGGAAGAACTGAATACTGGGTACGTGATCTACAGGAAGAAATAGAGTTTAATGTGAGAAGAATCTATTGTCTGTTTACCTATTTGTCTATCTGTTTATCATCTGTCTACTCTTTATCAATCTTTTTCTTTTATTCTCTATCTAGAATATTTTGAATAACCAAGTCTGAAGAAGTATGGAATCTGCCATCTGTTAATTAATCTTTCCCAGTTCAATCATGTCTAAGTAGCTTTTGCAGCTTGCCACTTCACAAGTAATTAATTTATTGTACCTTTTAAATATATATGCTTCTTTCACATTGAAAATAGTTGAAGTGAAGCTCATTACCGGCTTTCTGCAGAAGCTGAATGCCTCATAGGTAGTGACATTTTGTCCAGCTCATATCTATGCATGTGTGTGTGTATAAGTTTATAAGCATATATAAGATTATAAGCATTCCAATAGGGTAAAGTTTAAATAGTTTATACAAAGTATCCCAGTAATCAATAGCAGTAGATGGTTAACCTTGTTTAACACTGGTTAAATCAAAGCACCATTGAACTAATTGTTTTGGATTATATAGCCTTTCACCGACAGTGGCACGGTGAAAAGTAGAGATCTGATTTTTGGTGAGTGGTCACGATTCTTTTCAAGCAGCTCATAGACATTGTAGGCACACCCACAACATGGTCTCTTATATCTATAGCACTATCATTTTAATATGCCATTACTCTCCATTTAGGAAAAAAACCACCTGATACATCTGTGAAAGACAAAATACGATGTCTTCTCATTCTAGTGATGGTTTTATAATCCTGTTGGAAAGCGTCATTGTAAACTGTGCTTCTTCCTTTTTTTAAACTGTTTTATGCATTGCAAGCCAATATTAGATGCTCTTTACAAAGTGATAAGAAAGATGATAGCATGGAGATGTGCAGAGTTCTGTTCTCCCATTAGCAACAAAGAGGGAGAGACAAAAGAGGTAACAGAGCCAATCTGTGGCAAATGCTAAGGGGTTTTGATGAAAAGTATAAATGTCAAGAGTCTCTGGTTGTATTACATGAGAAAAGTTTTATAAGAGGTGAAAATTAAATTTAATAAAGATAGTAACACTGAAAAAAATGGTGTCTCAAAAAACAGAAAATGGAATAACTAAGTGATGGGAGGAGAGAATAAGTGAGAAATAGTAAGGAGACAAAAGGAAAAACCATTCAAATAAATTAAGGTACCTAATACCCCTGAAAATCAAAGGAAATCAAACAAGAAATTTATAGAACCATAATTCAGATAATTACTGAAAATTACCTTGAAAATAATGTAACATAACCTGGATGCTTTAATGTTCTTATACATGTAATCATAAACTAAAAAAATAAAAAAATATAATTATCATCAACAGTATATAATTCAATTTTCCCCATATGTGTACATTAGTATTAAAATGTGATTTGCTACAGCACAAATCATAATATCAGTAAAGCTTTAAAAACTATTGTGTGAATAATACATTTTTAAAATTATTAGATCATCTGTCAATGTAACTTAAAATGTCATTATTTAAATAGTTGGTAAAACATTAAAAGAATAGCATTCATAGATTTTTTCCAACTAAATTTGCAAATTTATTATTTGCTGTTTTGTTTATTCATATATGATTTTAAACACTTTCTAATCTTTGTTTCAATTGCAAGTTTAAAATTAGATATTTTGACAATAAAAGCTGAGTTCTCATAATTATTGTATGTATTTTTGTTATGTGAGTTCCTATATTTTATCTAGTCATTTGAAAGTCCTTCAGCCAAAATTCATGATTTTTCCTCACTTTCACGTCTATATTATCTTATACAGTAGTATGTGCCTCGTAGACACTGAATAAATTGTGCAAAATCATTGGATGTTGAGGGAATTTACTGTCACAACATAAATTTGTCTTGGGGAATGAATTATTTCTTCCAATGTTTATGAGGTTTTGTAAATGCATGATGTTGTTGCTATAATAAGAGAATAAAACAGTACTGTGTTAGCAAACATTCAAATTCAGTATTTTCCTTGAATTGTGGATACTTTATATCAAAAAAGTTTATATAGCCATCACAGATGTATTGGATCTTAGAGTGTAAATAACAGTCAGTGAATATGCTGGGGGTTTTTAGTTGGTAAGCTTGTCTAGTTTGTCTTCTGGACCTTGGCATATAGGACCTAGTTTCTCGGTTCTAACCTCTCCTTATTACACTGTTTTCTCAGCTACCAAATAACAATTGATTCCACAAAGGCAAACTGAAGGTGGACACTGGTGGTTTCCAAAGCTTTAACTAGAAAACAGAGGTCCTTCTTTCACCACTGTGGCTGTGGGAGGATGGCTGTTCTTTTCATGAGAAGAATTGGTTCATCATTCCATTCGCGTTAGGTGGAAGTGTCACAACTCACATAAATTTTTCACATCAGATAATTATGATGGAAACTGACACCTGCTGTTTGAGAGCAAACAAGGGAGAGAGGAAAAACTTCAAGTGTGAAAATTGAGCTAAAAAACAAAAGTAAAGAAAATGTTTACCTTGTTATGGTTTTTAAATGCCTTAGAATGATTAGGTAAAATCTTATTTTTAAAGTACTTTTTAAAAGTTGGAGCACTTGAATAATTTGTTTCTTTGATGCTATGGTTTAGAGCCAGACAATCCCCAGATGATCCATGTATTGAGGTGTGGGCACCAGCTTGTTTGTGATGCCATTGGGAGATGATGCAACTGAAAGGAAGTCAGTTCAGTGGGGAATTCCTTTTAAAAGAATGTTGGACGAGTTTGCACTCCCACCAACAGTGTAGTAGTGATCCCTCCTGGCCACATCCCCTCCAGCATCTGTTGTTATTACTTTTCTTGATCCTGGCCATTCTAACTGGAGTGAGGTGGAATCTTAGCATTGTTTTGATTTGCATTTCTTTTATGACCAGAGATGTCGAGCATTTCTTCATGTGTCTATAGGACATTTTTGTTTCTTCTTCAGAGAAGACTCTCTTTAAGTCTTTGGCCCATTTTTAATGGGATGGTTGTTACTTTGGAGATTAGTTTTGGGATGATTCAATTTTTTGAGCTGTTGATATATTTTAGATAAGAGGCCTTTGTCTGTTGTATGGTTGGTGAAGATCTTCTCCCACTCTATAGGCTTCCTAATTAGTTTACTAGCTATGTTCTTTGTCATACAAAAGCTCTGCAGTTTAATGCAGTCCCACTTATCCAGCCTTTCTCTGATTTGTTGTGATTCTTGGTCCTTATTAAGAAAGTTTCAACCTGTTCCAAGGAGGCCTAGTGTATCTCCTATTCCTTCTTGTAAAGTTTTCAGAATGTCGGCTTTTACCTCCAGATCTTTGATCCATTTGAAGTTAATTCTAGTACAGGGTGACAAAGAAGGATCCAACTTTAGTTTTCTGCATGTGCTTAACCAGTTCTGCCAGCACCACTTGTTGAAGAGGCTATCTTTCTTCCATTCTATTTTTTTGGTTCCCTTGTCAAAGATTAGGTGGCCATGGGTCTGTGGTTTAATATCTGGGTCCTCAGTTCTATTCCATTGGTCTTCAGGCCTGTTCTTGTGCCAGTACCAAGCTGCTTTGATAATTATAGCTCTGTAATAGAGTCTAAAGTTTGGAATTGAAATTCCTCCTGTGTTGTTCTTTCTGCTAAGAAGTGTTTTTGCTATAAGTGGTCTTTTATTATTCCATGTGAAATTTTGGATTGCCTCTTCTATTTCTTTAAAGAATGCCATTGGGATATTGATGGGTATTGCGTTGAATTTGTAGATAGCCCTTGGCAAGATTGTCATTTTCACGATGTTGATTCTTCCAATCCAGGAGCATGAGAGGTTTTTCCATTTCCTCAGTTCTGCTTTAATTTCCTTTTTCAGTGTTTTAAAGTTTTCATTAAAAAGGTCCCTTACATTCTTAGTTAAGGTAATTCCTAAGTACTTTATTTTCTTTGAGGCTATTGCAAAAGGAGTTGCTTTCCTGATTGTTGCCTCATTCCTCTCACTGTTGATGTAGAGAAAGGCAGTTGATTTTTCAGGGTTAGTTTTATACCCTGCTACCCTTAGTGCAAACTCGTTCAACCACTATGGAAAGCAGTATGGCAGTTCCTCAAAAGACTAAATATAGAGCTCCCCTATGACCCAGCAATTCCACTACTTGGCATTTACCCAATCATCCAGAAACAAGGACATACTAAATCCACCAGCACAACAATGTTCATTGCAGCACTATTTACCATAGCAAAGACATGGAACCAACCTAGATGTCCCTCAGTTGATGAGTGGATCAACAAGATGTGGTATTTATACACAATGGAATTCTATGCTGCTGTCAGAAAGAATGACATTGCCCCATTTATTAGCAAATTTAAAGACTTAGAAAACATCATATTAAGTGAAGTAAGCCAGACTCAAAGGAACTTAGGCTCAGTGGTTTCCCTCATTTGTCATAATCAGTAGAAACCTTGGGCTCTCCTAGCAGAGATTTGCAATAGAGCAAAAACTTGATAGAAAAGGCCATATAGTATGATGCTAAACAAAAGGATCTCTAGGATATAGAAACATAGCCATATAATGAACGATTTTTGTCCTTAAGGTACTATGTTATCTCTAATCTCTTTTGCTATCCCTTGGTTATCTCATATTGTTACAGTATCTCACTTTGTTACCTGATATATCAGATATATTTGTATTTGGTTATTTGCAATTGGATAGGGAACGGGGGAAAACAGGATGAGAGGTGGGGGTGCGGGGGACGGAAATGGGGACCAAGACATGTGAAAGGGTATCAATGTATGGGAATTAATGCACCTTCTATCTGGCAAATATCATGTAACCCTTCTATTAATTACAATAAAAATATATGAAAAAAAAAGAATGCTGGAATCTGGTCTATCTCTTCCACTTCCTAGCTGTCATATGATGAGCAGTCTGTTGTGCCATGCAACTCTCCAGTAATTCACTGTCCCATCAAAGCCAACAAAGCATAGCAACCATGAGCTGAAATATCTGAAGACACAAGGCAAACCTTTTTCTTTAATGAAGTTTGTTTTCTCAGGCACTTGTCAAAGTCATAAAGAGTCAGCTCACGTACTTGATGGATGCCATTCTTAGGTTGATTACTTTTCAATAATCGAAAAGGAACTCATCATTGTAAATATCCCCTTTATATTATTTTTTCACCTGTATTTTCACTTTGACAGGATGCATAAAATGATATAAGCAGGGCCAGGAGTTTTGCCTAGTGGTGAAAATGCTTGCCTAGCATGCATGAAAGACCCACGTTTCATTCCTCGGTACCACATATGTAGAAAAAATCCTGGAAAAGATGCTATGGATCCAGTGGTAGAGCTCAGGCTTGAGAAAGTCCAAGCACAGTTCTCTGGCGAGTTCATGGTCCAGAATTGGCAAAAAAAAATTTTTTTAATGACATAAACACTATAAAACTGTTTCTAAATTACCAATTGTTTTCTAATTTGTTAAAAAATTCCATCCCTCTTATGAGGAGCAAAATTAAAACATTCTTATGAGATCTAACATCTTGTTCTTGCTGAAATAAGTTTGCTTTTTCTTAATAAAACTATATTTTTGATAAAGATTGAGCTCTTGAAAAAGAAAAAAGAAAACACCAGACAATTGCTTTGAACCTTGTTCAGATTATCTATTATGTGAGTATATACATATAGATTTTATGTATTGCCTGTGCATGGTTCATAATGCCTAGTACACATACATACATACATATATTTATAGGTATATATATATTTTTTCATATATTTTTTATTGTAATTAATAGAAGGGTTACATGATATTTGCCAGATAGATGGTGCATTAATTCCCATACATTGATACCCTTTCACATGTCTTGGTCCAGGTATACATATTAGTATCTTATATATGAGAGACACTAAGACCATCCAGAAATAGCTAAAAAGCACAAAAATATAAAACAATATTTTGTTATCCTTATGAAAATTTACATCACTAATGTATTCATATCAACTGTGGAAGAATGACATCTTCCAAGTAAAGGAAATAAAAGGTAATTATTACTATGTCTGTAACCAGACAAAGCAGACATATATTGTTCTTTCACTGAAACAAGTTAGTTTTTTCTCTTTCTTTCTTACAGACTTCAATTAATAGAACGAGCTACTTTAACAATCATTCTGTGGATTCTGATAATTTAAATTAGCATACTGTAATTTTACCATAGAACATATAATACCCAGCTGGGTGCTGATGGCTCATGTCGGTAATCCTAGATGTTCAGCTGACTGTGCTCTGAGGATCTCAATCCAAAAGTTAATCCAGGCAGAAAAGCCTGGGAGAATCTTACCTCCAATTAACCACCAGAAGGCGGGAAGTGGAGATATGACTCAATGTGGTAGAATTCTACCCTCTAGTGCAAAGGCTCAGGAATAGTGCCCACGCTGTGAGTTAATCAAGATTAGTGGGGGAAGGAGGGAAGGGAAATTGGGACCATGACATAAGAAAGGGTATCAATATTTGTGAAGTAATGTACCTTCTATCAGGTGAATATAATGTAACCCTTCTATTAATTACAATAAAATATATGAAAAAAATAAATCCTGTGACCAACCAAAAAAACAAAAATGAAAAACAAAAACAACCCAGAAATTAATATTTTAATATTTTGTTCTTAAGAACAGTTCTTCACACAATCTATTTTAGTATTATTAAGTGTATAATTCTTTCATTTACTTCTGCAATCATATCTAACACCATCACATGCTATGTGAGGTATTTTTAGAATAAATATTTGAGATGCAGAGCTTCTGCATGGTAAAAGACATAGCTAGCAAGATGAATAGAAAGCCCATAGATTGGGAGAAATCTGTAGTAGCCATACAACAGAAAAGGGCCTCATATCTAAAATTTACTGAGAACTCAAAACTTAAATCCCCTTAAACAAATCCTCAAAGAAACAACCACCCCACTAAAAAGTGGGAGAAAGACTAAAAGAGAGACTTCTCTGAAGAGGAAATAAGAATGACTAATAGACATGTGAAGAAATACTTAATATCTCTGGCCATAATATAAATGCAAATAAAAACATTTTTATCCCAAGTTATTTTACTAGGGCCTTTGGTAGTTGGTCTAGTTTTTTTATTTATTTATTTTTTTAATTTTTATTTTTGCCAGTCCTGGGCTTGAGCTTAGGGCCTGAGCACTGTCCTTGGACTTCCTAAAGGCTAGAGCTCTACCACTTGAGCCTCAGCACCATTTCCGGCTTTTTTCTATGTATGTGGTACCGAGGAATTGAACCCAGGTCTTTGTGCATGCTAGGTAAGCACTCTACCACTAGGCCACTAGTTTTGAGGGTGAATTTAACATATATGGTATTTGTGCCTATATAAGAAAATCTTGGTAATCTTCCTTGCTTGCTTCACCAAGAGTGAAAACAAGAAAACCATCTATGAATCAGAGAGCAAATCTCACTAGACAGCAGATCTTCATGTACCTTGATCTGTACTTCTCTGCATTCAGAATTATGAAAAATAAAATTCTGTTATTTATAAGCCATCTATTCTAACATCCCCTATTACATAGGCTTAATGGACCAAGACAAACAACGTTAAGATTTTCATACGAAATATTTGTTACTGCAGTATTAATGAGTTTTATTTTGCTCTTAGATACTTTTACTTCGGTTTAGAAGTCTTCTTAGAACTGAATGAAAGCCTGTGGTGGTCTAAAGAGAAGTTTAGTAGATCAAGTATCTGGAACCCACAATGCTAAAAAAGGAGGGAAAAAAAAACTTAAAAAGTACAATGACAGAAGTTCATCTGTTATATTTATGAAAATGAATATGCCAAGTATATTCATAGTCAATCAGAAGAAAGTGACAAGAAAATACTTTTCAAAGTAAGTAAAATTGTAGATAATTATTGCTATCTCTTTTCCTGTGGGTAGAGAAAGAAAAGTTGTAAACTTAGAAAGTCATTACAGATGATACCTGAGTGATTGCTGGGGTCCTATAGTCTTCATTTCCCATAGATATGATATAGTTATCTGCCTACTCAATTCCAAGACTTTTGTCCCCATGCTTTTAGTCTTTGTTTCTGAAATCTTCAAGAATGAATAATTCATACTACATTATCAACTAGATCGAAAAATATATTTCTGCTCATTCTTTCTGTTTTATTTAGGGAACCTTCATTCAAACAAAAAACCTATAGATTGGTTCCATATCTTTGCTATGGTAAATAGTGCAGCAATAAACATCATTGTGCTAGTGGATGTAGTATGTCCTTGTTTCTGGACAATTGGGTAAATGCCAAGTAGTGGAATTGCTGGGTCTTATATTAAGTGAAGTAAGCCAGGCTCAAAGGAACATAGGCCCAATGGTTTCCCTCATTTGTCATAATCAGTAGAAACCTTGGGCTCTCCTAGCAAAGATTTGCAATAGAGCAAAACCTTGATACAAAAGGCCATACAGTATGATGCTAAATGAAAGGACTTCTAGGATATAGAAACAAAAGCCATATAATGAGTGATTGTTGTCCTTAATGTACTATGTTATCTCTCATCTCTTTTGCTGTCCCTTGGTTATCTCATATTGTTACAGTATCTTACTTTGTTCTCTGATGTATTCAATATATTTGTAATTGGTTATTTGAAATTGGATAGGGAAGGGGGGAAAATAAGATGAGGGGTGGGGGTGGGGGGAGGGAAATAGGGACTAAGACATGAGAAAGGGTATCAATGTATGTGAAGTAATACATCTTCTATCTGGCAAATATCATGTAACCCGTCTACTAATTACAATAAAAATATATGAAAAAACCTATAGATCCCTGACTCATTAACAGCTAAAATTAATTATAGGGAATCAATATTTTTAAAAAATAATTGATTACCCAAAAAATTAAGCTTCTAGCAATGCTCAACATTATGCACTTATAATCTATACACGAATAAAAATGCAGAAGAATGACTAATCCAAGCTCTACTACCACTCATGAACAGCTCAATATTCCATGCTTGTTAAAATAAACATGGGACACAAGATGAAAATATCTAATACAAGAGTCTGTGGGATCAGGCTGGAAAATGATTCATAATTAATAAGAAAATAATGCTTCCTGGCAAATTTAGAATCATTTGTAATTTATGCTTATAATACAAGTCCATCTCGGTACATGGGAATTAATTTGTAGGCAGGCTGATTAAATTTCAAAAGTGAATGACTTAGAAATGAATTATTTTTCATAACTACCCTTTTCAAAATGCAAAATAACATTAAAACCAAGGATATAATTTTTTTACCTTCTAAATTCTGTGCCCTTCTTTTATGAGACTGAATTATGTTCTACTGGCTCAATGCCTGTTTTGTGAGGTAATTTCTCAGTGTACATTTGGAGGTTGTCTTGCCTCATTCTTGAGGGTAATTTTATCAGTTGAGGTTACTATCTGCAATTTCAGAATTAGAAACATTGTGACTTTGTTGTTCATTTTGGCAACTTAGATACATCGCATTCTTTTTCTTTATCTATCCCTGTTTCTTACTTTTGTTCTTCTTTCCCTTTCTCTCCCCTCTCCTCCTGTCTCCCTCACCCCTTTGTCCCCACTCTTTCTCCCCTCCTTCTCCCTTTCCCCCCTCTCTCTCTTCTCTGTTTCTACTCTTTCCTCCCAGTCCTTACTCCCAAGCAGACTGCTTTCTCCCTCTTCATCTCTCTCTTCAGTTCTTTCCTGTGGGAGCTATACTTCTTGTGGTTTTCATCACTCATTTCCACATAGTTGCTTTGAGAATTGGTTATAGAAAGCTGATATGCAACAGAAGTTGGTAGATATTTTGGTAAGAAGCTGGGATTTTTCCAAGTTACAATTAGCACATGAGGAACACCTGTATCTTGGTCTGTTTAAACTGTAATGTTTATTAAGCTCTTCTTAATTTAGTTACTGAAAAGAAAGGCTCATGAGTCACCTTAAAATTCAGTTTATTGTTTCACTTAACACAAGCACACATGTATTAACTGTATTACAAATTGCCAGATAATACACAATAAAAATCAGAGATCAGCTGATGTAATTTTACCATGTAGTACATACTGAATCTGAAGCTGAGAGACTACAAAATTTCAGAATTGGAGTGTGGAGACTGTATTAGAGCAAAAAAAAATCACCACTTATTCATGACTATCCTTTTTTATCAAAGAAAAATCTGTTTTTATTTTTAAGTTTTGTTTGAACTGAGTCATTCCTAAGTAAAAGGTACTAGTTTTTGAACAGCATGTGGCTGACAGAGGAGAGCCCATTTATTTCCTTTGAACTGAGCCAAGTAATTTCTTTATCAACATAATTTTGTCATTATATAGTTTTGTCATGTAGGTAATATTAATAAAAAATGCATAGTAAGCAATTCAGATTCAGATGATTTCACTGCCATCTAAAAAATTCTAATTTTGGCTAATGTAGTTAGTGACTTTTCTGTGTGTACAAACATATTTAACATTGGGTCTGAATTCCATAACGTTGGTCCATGCCGGTCTCTCCTATCTATCATCCTAGCTGCTCAGGAGTCCAAACCATTCTAGACAATAAAGTTCATTAATTGCCAAAAAAAAAAAAAAAAACAGAAGTGGAGATGTGGCTCAAATGGCAGAATGGTTTTGAGCTTGCTCTGGATCAGAGGCCAGGCGCTGAGTTAAAGCACCAGTAATGGTGCAAGAACTTATGAGCATGTACACAAAGAAACAGACACAGATTGTGTGTATTTTTAATGGAATGAATTTAAAAAGTGAGTTTCATACTTTAAAATTCAAATTTTTCATAGACCATTTAGTATATAGAAGCTTATCTCTGGTTGACATAGATGCTATTTATAGAAATGCATTCCTATATATTCTTTTAATTCATCAGATATATATCAGAATCGTTATCCATCTTTCTGTTTATTTTAATCCTGTCATCAAAAAAAAGACATAAAACAGTTACTAAAACACTACCTAGAAGGGGCCTGGAGTTTAGTCTAGTGTTGGACGGCTTGCGAGTATGCACAAGGACCAGGGTTCGATTCCCCAGTACCATGTACATAGATAAAAGCCAGAAATGGTGCTGTGGCTCAAGTGGTAGAGTTCTAAACTTGAGAAAGTCCAAGGACATTGCCCAGGCCCTGAGTTCAAGGCCCAGGAATGGCAAAAAAAAAAGAACTACATAGAAGAAATAAAGGAAATACATGAGATAATGTAATCTATTTATGGCTTATTTATTGAAGTCATGTTTTACACAAGATGAATAATTTTAAATTAAGATATAATCAATTAGGCCTGAGTTCTAGATATCGATGTTCAATATCAGGCTAAGAAAGAATAAATTAATCATCTGCATATTTCTTGTATGTATTGTTCAGTCTAATAGTAATAAATGTAGCACACATGTTGAGATAAAATGTTCAAATCTGCCATTTTGATTACAATAAACTAGAGAGCAAATATAATGCACTGGCTTTTCAATTCTTCTTTAGTAATTGTGCTCTCTAAAGTAACTCATTTTGGAATATCTTTGGTCAGTATACACAATAGAATCTGGGAAAGTATTTTTGACATTTAGTTCCTTCTCTTTTTATATAAGAGGACTGAGAAACTGTCTCTCCAATACCATTTTTCCCAATAGAAACTAATTCTTCTATTAGCTTTCTATGTGATTCTGTCTTCATCCTTTCAGTTTGGAGGATTTGTATCTTGTGAAGGCAGTAATAGGTAATAAACTGCCTTATTGCTTTCTTAAGTTACAACTACCATTTTTAAGGTAATTTAAAATCCCAACTATTTCTTTAAGAATTCCATTTAGTTTGAGGAAGTTTAAAGCTTTCTATGGCTATTAGTCTTACTAAATGATGAGCATAGGAACAATGGTAAGAATTGCCCTTCTGTGTGTCTGGGGCAGAAGTGTGATCCTAAGCATAACAAATAATTGTCTATCATTGCAGCTTATCAGAAAATTCATAAGGAAAGAAGAATGCAGAGAATTATTATCCTCCAAGCTTAACAGGGACTTCTCTATTGTAAATTCATTTCTCACCAACTGTTTCTGTGTGAGAAAGCAACAGTGATTTCTTACTTTGCAATAGTATATAAAAATATTTTTTTTAGTTTTTTTAATTAAACACATAATGTACATATATGTGTATTTTACATATATAACGTTTATTTGTTGATATGAGGTTAATATGAATTTATATAAATTCATCATATTTTTAAAAATTTTGTGTCAGTCCTGAGGATTGAACTCAGGCCTCTTTGTCTTTCTCATGGCTGGCACTCTACCAACCAAGTTTTACCTGTACTTTTGGCTTTTTGATGGTAATTTGCAAATAGGAGTCTCGTGGTTTTGTCTTCCTAGGTTGATCTGAACCACATTTCTCGGCTCTTAACTCCTGAGCATCTAAGATAATAGGTGTGGCACACTGAGCACACTGAAGCCTATCAGAAGTTTGCCTTGTACTGAATGAATTTCTCACATGTATTTTCTTCATATTTATGCTCATTAGAAAAATAAATATATTGTGTTGAAATTTTTCATCATCTAAGTTCCAATTTTCATGTTTCATTGACTATTTTGGTCTGTATACTTTGTTATTTGGAATCTATCCTGTTTTAATGTTTTTTTTCTTTGCTTATGTGCAAAATGTTATTGTTTTCATAACTATATATGAAGAGATATGTACTTTTTATTACTAATGATAATAGTATTTTTATAATATTATAAGGAATCCTTAAAAATCATTATTTTGATTTTAATTACAGATTTGAAGGTATATGTAAAATCATGTATATATTCAAAGATACTTTTTATATTTGTTAAATAAAATTACATTAGTTTATAAATAACCCAAATTTTATCCAAACAGGAACACTGAAGTAAATGTCACAGGTTTGTTTTATGTGTGTGTGGTAAATGATCAGAATATTGTACACATTTGGCAAGTGTACTCTCATTGAGCAGCACTTTAAGCTCTCACATAGCAGTCTTTTGCTTTCAGGTAAAAAAACTGTGATAATATTTAATTTTTAAAATATATTAAGAAAGAAAGTTTCCAAATATTTAAGAAACTTTTCATAAGATGGATGTGAAATCCATCTGTATCTCATCACCAGCATAGAGAGTATTTATCTAATTCTAAAGTTCAGTTTCAGTTACTTTAGAACTACTGGATTGAAATATTGAGAATATCAATTCTTGTAAGGCAAACAGCCTATATGGGAAAACCATGAAAAATATGCTTGTTGAGCAAATTGCATCTTCACTTAAATGTGCAAACTATTCTCATTAAACTTCTAACTGATTTAGGTCTGAAAACATTATAGGTAATTGTAGACAGAAACATCTGAAATCATTACTCATTACAAATTCTATTTGTATATAAAATCACTAGTAGAACACAATTGTCAGTATATCATTCTAATACAATATTATTATTCTGTTATGATAATACAAAAAATTCCCATGCTTGATTTTGTACAAATTCCATTTTCTAGACCATATTTCTCATGCTATATATTTCTATTTTTATGGATATGTTGATTAGTATAAGATTCCTGTAGCTGATGTAATAACTTACTATTAATTCAATGGCTTAAAGCAGTGTAAAGTTATTTTATGTTTCTGTGCGTCTGATATCTGACTTAAGCATCATTGGGGTAAGATAAAGACATTGAAAAAGAGATCTGAGGGAGAAATCCTTTACCTTCATTTACTAGCTTCTAGAACTCATCCATACTGCTTGAATATGGAGATCTTCCCTCCTAGAAGCATATCATTGTTCTTCTTTTCTTCTTCAGTATTCTGCTAGCCTCTGAACAGCTTTAGTTAAAGCTTCTCTGCTTTAAAGGATCTAGAAGACTTGATTGGATCCATTTTAGGAAAACTGCTAAACCTCAAGCTTCTTAATTCAGTCACAACAATAGAATCCTCCCAAAATTTAGCGGGGGAAAAACGTGAAACCTTTCTGATGATTACTATTAAATATATCTCTGATTCATATTTTTTTCTGTGTGGGTTGTGGGGCTTGAACTCTGGGCCTGGGCACTGTCTCTGAGCTTTTTATCTCAAGGCTAGCACTCTACCACTTTGAGCCACAGAGCAACATCTAATTTATACACTTGAAAACAAAATTAGGGACAATACTCAGGCGTAGAGTTCAAGCCCTAACAAAAAAAAATAAATTTTAATTAACAGATACCTATTAGGAGTTACAAAAACAAATGAGGATATAAGAAGTGTTCACTGAAATTATTACTTTTTTTTTACTTTCAATGATACACACTTTTAGAACACATGAGTACAATTTGATTAGTTATTTCTATATGTACAGAATCTTTTTTGAATTTTTTACTTATTTATTCATTCTCGAAACACAATTTTTCTTAGTGTGGGTTAATACTGGGACTTGAACTCGTGGTATCATGCTTAGCAGATATTCTTCCACTAGTTCCATATTTAGTGTGAGTATTGTGTAGATCCCTAATATCATTTTTTTCTTGCCCCTGTACCATTTGCTCTAAGCTTATGAAATTAGATGAACTTTACCTATTTATCTTTATAAAGAAAAGATGATTGGGAGGAGGTAGGGGAGTGAAATGAGGACAAAAACACAAGAAGGAGTATCAATGCATTAGAAGTCATGCACCTACTATCTGGTGGATGTAATTGTAACCCCTCGATACATTACAATAAAATAATGAATATGTTATCTTAAGACACAAATCTCCAACTAATTCTTTTTCCCGTTAACATGGTACACAGGCAGTGGTACGCTTATTTTTTACACCATGACTCTTAAACAAAGGTCTAGAAATAAATACTTGCTGCAAAAACATCACATAAAGTAGCCTTACTGGAAAGGATTTAACCTTCCAAGCCCTTTAAATAAATAAATTAGCTAATTCCTTCTGAAATGAGGTTTAGTAAATATAGTGATTGTACATTCAGTGGCAGGAGTTTGATAGCAGAGTCATAGTGTAACTAGCGATTATTAAGGTAAATGCCTCATCCAGGACCCAAAAATGGGCGTACTTGTCAATTTCCTGATGACTGTGTCATTTACCCACAATTATGACTGTTACTTTTTACGGTATTTAAATTCCTGACTGTGTGTACCAGTATGCTTTGCTTTTACTGCCTTGACCATCCTAATACACTAGCTAAGTTGCTTATCATTTATCAGTCTAAATCTCAACTTAGCAAAATTAAGACAAATAATTACATTAGTAAGAAAGTCGTTTACAATGCCTTCCTTCCTCAAAGACTCTAGGGAGCTATTGATTACACATTGATATACATTTTTAATCTAAAGTGTATCTGTCTGATGTAAGGTAAGCATTCAATTTATCACTATTTGAATACTTCTTTAGTTGAAAGTATTTGCTCCCCTGTTAATGACAAACTTTTTATTGGTCCACCTAACTCATGCATCTTCTGTACTCTGTACTGTTTCTTTCCTTATCAGTAGAATTAACGGTAGAGGTTTTACAGTTTGCAAATGGGAATAGGGCATTTGATCTGTTTTTTTTTTCTCTTTTAACAAAAGATTAGGCAGTGTTTTCAAAGCAAGGTTTTATAAAGAACTATTTTGAGATCTGCCACTGTCAAAAAATATGATCATCACAACCAGTTAGCATGCCTGAAAATAGATTATGAGGTTGTTGTGACAGATACCACTTCAGAGATTCAAGTAAAAGCTACATTACTTTTTTTTTTTTGATCCTGGCATGAAATTATACCATCCCTTTAAAGAAGGAAGTTTCATATCACTGCATGCTTTGTCAAGAGTGCAGTTGGTTGGTAAGGTTTTGATACTTATTTCAGCAGAAGATTTATACCAAGACATAATCCTTTTGAATGAAAGGCCTATGCATATCCTAATAAACTGCTGAAATATCCAAATGCTTAGAAAATATTGCTAAGAGGACTTTACTATACTATGAAGCATGAAAACTTTCTGGCAGTTTTGATCTTCCTTCTACAAATGGCTACACAAATTTCTGATGGGAATAATACAGATAATTTCTACAATTTAGTGTACCAGGAAACAGAAAGCAGCTACTCCTAAGTGGGTGTGTTCAAATGAGGTTTAAATAAAGTAACTATAGTTCTTTGCATGTGGTCAAAAGAAAAGTTTCTGAAGTTTAAATATATGTGGTACTATTTACACACGTATGGATAAATAGATATATTTAAAAATTCTGTGATTGAAGGTAATATAAATTATTCCTAAAATTTATTTTTCTATGTATATAATTCTTGATGCCAATTTAGGACAAAATTTACGAACATCTACCTCTTTATTTGTGCTATTTGTATTAAAAAAAGAACAAATTGAGAACTGGTTCATTTGCTGTTTTATTTATTCAGTTTTTTTAAAAAAAATTTCCAGTCCTGGGACTTGAACTGGTTCATTTGCTGTTTTATTTATTCAGTTTTTTTAAAAAAAATTTCCAGTCCTGGGACTTGAACTCAGGGGCCTGGGCACTGTTCTTAGACACGTTTTGCTCAAGGGTAGTACTTTGCCATTTAAGCCAAAATGCCACTTCTAGCTTTTTCTGTGTATATGGTACCAAGGAATTGAACCCAGGGCTTAGTGTATGCTAGGCAAACACTCTAACACTAGGCCATGCTCCAGGCCCATATTCTTTTTTTGTTTTCTTTTTAATTGCATTTTATTGTCAGGGTGGTGTATAGAGTTGCAGTTACATTCCTCAGGTAGTAGGTACATTATTTTTTGAAAACTGATGCCCTTTCCCCTGTTTTACTCCCACTTCCCCTCCCCCTACACCCTCCCAATCATCTTGTTTTCCCCCTTCTCTTCCCTATTTCAAATAAACAAATACATGTAGTTATAATATACCATTTACCAAATTCATATACAGTAACAACATGAGATAAACTATAAGAGGAAAAAAAAAGAGAAAAGACATAACTTCACATAGTATATTAAGGAAAACAATCACCATAAACCTCTCATTTCCATATCCTGGAGTTCATTTCACTTAGCCTCATCCTGTATGGCCATATGTACATAGCTTTTGAGTATTGTATTTGAACTTTTGGTATGTAACATCTACATCTTAAATTGTGCTTCATTTTGGTAGTTCTCACTAAATAAATTCACTTTATGTTTCCTTCCTTTCTAGATTGTCAGACAGGTTGGTGTTTACTCATAAATATGAGGAACACTTAAAGTATTTCAGACTTTGAGCTGCGTAATCTCAAACTAATGAAAGTTGAGTTTCACCTAAGCAATAATAAAAATGAAGTCATATGTTAAATCATATATTATAGACTAACACACTGTACAGTGACAATATTGTTTTCACTACAGTGTTGTGATTGATTGGGACTGGTTTAGGAATCAGAGTAAGTTTAGTTCTTACGTTGTAGTAATTACTTTACAGAGCTAATGTCCAACTCAGTCTGTCAAAGGTATGTCACAGAATGTAAAGCAGGTGTTTTGTTTTTGGTGGGGAGAGATGTTTATTTTTTTGTTTTGCCTGTTGCTGAGCTTTAATTCAGTGACTTGTACTCTTGCTTGTTCTGTTTCTTAGCTGACATTCTACTACTTGACCCAGGCCTCTACTCCTACATTTGCATGTCAATTGGAGAGAGACTTTTCTGTACTTTGATCCTCTCACCCATATAGTAGTGTGGATTGTGGACCTAAGCTATCCTTGCCCATACTATATTAGGAGGTTTTAATAACTCAGAATTCAGTTTGCTGGTAAGGGAGAGAAAGTTCTCTTTGAAGGTGATGAAGAATAAATTTATGGATGGTTGGTGTTTGTGGCTGCTTTTGAAACCAGGGCAAGATAGATGACAATGACACTTTGAGAAGAAAAAGACTCTAAAATTATGAACAGCAGTCAATGGTTCAAAAAAAAAAAAGAAAGACACACACGCACACACACACACACACACACACACACACACACACACACACACACACACACACATCCTGGCCTACACTGTTATTTGGTTCTTGGAAAGATGAATCAAAGCATTGTATTTTAAGTCAGCTTTTTCTAAGTTCCTCTTTAAGATACCGTAAGTGATAAGTGATAAGCCAAGGGAAGAGAAAGGTACTTGAAAAAGATTAATGCAGGCAAAATAAATGAAGTGGAAACTGATAAAATAAGAGTAGCTATTGGTCAAATCAGGTTTTCAAATGCAAATGCTCTAACTCAGGAGACTTTGGTTAAGGAAAAGAAAATCAGGCATAAGATGAATTAACAAACATTATTCAGGCGACTGTTTACATGTGTGAATGCAATGCTGGTAAAAATAGGTCCTTTTCAAAGAGAGTTTCGAAGGTTAAGATGCTGTGTAGAAGATGCTGAACACAGTGGAATGGTAAATATGTGCAGATATTATTATTTGTGAAAATAATGGTGAAGGTGTGGAGCTCACTCACATCTGACTTCTAGCTCACTTCTTTTCTCAGTTGAACAAAGAAAGCAAGTCAAGCGAACATGTAGATATTAGACTAGAAACAAGTGCACGGCAGGTTAAAGAAATGATGCTACATATGGAGACAAAAGTAACAATGAGAAGCAGAACTAGTGTGATGGAAAAGGAACTTTTAGATACAGCCAATAATTTTAAGAATCAAAAGAATGATATAATAGCAAAATAAAGAAAAATATAGAATATTACTGATTGTTCATCTTTAACAGTGATTTCAATCAGTGTCTTTGATTTAGGCAGCTGAAATCTATCAAAGTTCTAGAAAAAGCTCAATGAGGTTTGGTGAATTGTGATAGAACTTCATAACAATGTTCTCTGAGGATATAAGTCTCAGTTTGAAAATAGGAGAAGAAGCCAAACATTAAGAGGCATGACAGTGATAGAATGTAACTTTACAGAAAGTAGGTAAATACTTAAGGCTAGCAAATAGAATGAACAAAAGGTAAACTTGATAAAGAAACAATAATTTGTTCTTTCTGTGTTTAATTAAAATAAAACTTGAATGTATTTTAATGCAGATAGGAAATCTGCAGATAGTTTCCAATAAGGAACAAATCAATGATGATGTATGTGCATTGACAGAAAAAGATACGCAGACAGATACCTCTTCATCCAAAAGGGGAAAATGAAAGAAGAAAAATATTCTAAACAGACCAGGGAGTTTGCTGACAGCTGTAAGTTAAAATCAGGCTGCTTATATTTTGCGATACCAACCTTCTCAGTGAATTAGAATGTTTGTCCAGTCCTTGTGCATAAAGGGAATGGTGTGTTTTTGGAATGCAAAAACAAACCTTAGAAAAGCCACTTTGATGGTGAAGTAATGCACCTTTTATCTGGCGAATATAATGTAACCCTTCTATTAATTACAATAAAAATATATGAAAAAAAGAAAAGCCACCTTGAAAATAAACAAATGTTTTCTAGAAATGCATAACTGGAAGGAACCAGCTGAAGTTGTGTTTATAAATGACATTAGATCTATCTACTTCATGCTCAAGACAATGTCTGGAAATTCTAGCAGACATTGTCAGTATTAATATGGGGAGAAGAGTTTTAATCAAAATGACCAACTTGAGAATTACATTGGCTGTGCTCAGATGAGTGAATCTGGCATTGGGTGTGTCCTAGAGCAATACCTGAATAATGAGTGCCTGGAAATAAGAAAGGGGAACAGAAAACTGGAGAGCTGGAAATGGCCAAATTGAATTTTAGTAGTTGTGAGAAAGGCAGAAATAGAGTAGTGGAAAAGTAATACTGTGCTTTGACTTACTGTTTATCATAGAATTCTTGGGATGAGTTCCAATTCTCCACTATTCCCCATGTCTATGCCTTAGGAGTGGAACGACATTGTTCTTCCCATACAGGGTAGAGTCTTTCACTTTGCTCTTCACATGTGAATAAGAATTTCTGATTGTAGTAGACTAGACAAATGCAAGAGAAAGATACTATAAAACTGTTACACTTAGTTCTTAAGTGGTCTCATATGCTTTGCGTTTTATTTTTTTTCCTCTAGCTCATATGAATTGGCAAGATTTTTGAGAAGATTAAATGTGTAAAACATTTAATCATATAAGCTTTTAAAATAAACATTGTATTTGGAAGAAGGAAGACCTCAGCAAGGCTCTTTTTCCTTTTAACTTTCGCTTTCTCCACAATGAAATATCTAATTGTTACAGCCCCTAAACAAGCACAGACTAATCACTCAATATACAATGCCTATAAAATCATGCTAATGATCTGTTTATGGTTTTAGCAATTCAGCCCTTCGAGCCTTGTGATACCATAAAACAATACAAGAGAAATATAAGAAGCAAGATGAGGTATAGCCCCCAAGGATAGCAATGTCTCACCTCCTACATTCCACCACCTCTATCATATTAAGAATGTATCAGGTGATTAATTAATATATTAGATCAGATATCTAAGGATCCCATAGTAACCCCATAGTCCTAAGGCTGGCACCAAGCCCAATACATGAGACTGCAGGATAGTTCATATTCAAAACACAGCAAGGCACTGATGCATGTTGTTAAATACACTGATGTCCTTTATTTTCTTTTGTTATTATTGTGGGGAAGATGAAGTTCAGAAAAGCACGTCAGACCTAGAATAGTAGAATAGACTAGAATAGTATTGTCAAGAGATCATTAGGCTAGAGGGAAATAATCTAGAAATTCAGCTATAGCTCAAATAGTTTTAGTCACAGTCTAATTATAACTTTCTACTTTATAGTAGCTAAGTAGGAGAGCGAATAGGATGTGTGCAGAATCCAATATCTTGAAAGAATAAACCATTTTTTTCCAAGTTCCTTTCAGGAGATTGCAACCTAATGAAAATTCCTCAGCTACATCTCTGGTAAACACTGTTTTGAAATGCATTATGCTGTTTCTTATAATGTATGGCTAATAGAGTTATGCTAAATCATAATTTAATAAAACTAGTTCTATGAACAACCAGTATAAGAGTTCCTAGGTATGCAGATGAGCTGTGTAAAGTCATCTAATCCTAGAGAAACAGACTATAGAATCTTCAGGTAATTTCTATTGAAGACTATTTTTTCTTAACTCACAGCAGCAAGTTTTGTCACATAACCTGTGACAAAAAAAATGGAGTATAGATCATCATCAGTGTAAGATGAATATATTGTGGAAAATTGTTAGCAAGTCAAAACTGAGATAGTATTATGAGACCGAAGACGATTCACAATAGTACATTAGTGTACACAAGGCCTCATTGTATTTTTGAGGTGAAATGGTGGAATCACCTATTGCCAATATTAAGATTTGCCTTAGTTTTAATTGTGTGTCCACATAGATTTTAGGTGGATGACAAATTATTTGATTGTTATTGATAATATTTATCTATGCAAATTTATGCATGTGGCACTTCAAATCATTTAAACATTAGTCTATAGAATAAATAGTATATTTCTCACTTTCCTTCTTGGAATTTGTATAGTTTTCTTTATCCTCATATTCTGCCATTTCTCTTTTCCTTACACATGACATTTAATAAATATTCTATCTATATCCCTTGCCAGTTACTGTTCCAGAGTTTGCACTGTAAAGTAGATAATGATGTTATAAATGCATCCAGCGTATATTGGTAGCGGGGGGATATATCCCAAATAGCACAGTGCTCTTAAGTACAGACAGTCCTTTCTCTCAAACTATTCTTTTTCTGAACCTATTTTCATTTTAATGTTTTTCTTGCTCAGTTAGTAATGCCAAACCTCAGTAACATGTGCTTTCCATGAAATGTCTCTAGATATTTTAGTTAGTCCATTCAACCCGTCTATAAGTAGATTTATTTTTGTCAAATATTTGTATGTGAATAACCTCCTTAATTTTGCTAGTTGTAGTATAAGCAAAGGCTGCTCCTTCGCCTCCAGGCACAGCTCTATCATCTGAACCAGATGGTATTCCCTGCTGTGTCAAGGTAAGAAAATCTTATTTAAGAGTCTCTGGGGCATTGAGAATTCAAGGCAATTTCATAACCTCAGCACTGGATGCAGGTTGTACAAGCTGTAGAACAGATTTCTCTGTACCATCCCCATGAACTGCAGCTGCTGGCTGTTTTTGGCAGACTAGTTACCCTGTTAGAATGTTTTCTGTTCTCTCAGGAAAAAATTGTAACTAACACATTCGCAAATATTTACTAAAAAGAGTTTGTCAGTGTGGCCACAAATAGGTCTGATATCGCTGACATGATAAATAAAAAACATATGGACAAATTAACAGTGAGTTTTTTTCCCATATTAACTAAATGCTCATATTGTACATTAGTTCTCCTTGTAAGAAGGTCATCTCAGAATTGTTAAGAAGCATTGAGTTGGTGACAGCCACATATTATTTGAATGTCAATGTTTGGAATTATACTATGAAAATACTATTTGTCCTATTATTGACCTATGGGGAGAATTAATGTTTATGACAACAAAATACAAATAAGGTATACTGGTTTTATTTGTCTTAAAACATCATGAATGTAAACAAAAGCAAAGTTTATTAGTTTTTTTTTACATTAGCATTTTCCTCTTCTCCCAGGGCAGATTCCCACTGCATTAAACTAAGTGGTATTGTATTCATTATTCCTAATGCATGACCATATTATATAACATTGCCAGTTACTAATGACTTATAAATTTATTATGTATCACTTGCAACAAATGTATCACCTCTCTAATTTTATCTATCTGATCTGAATTTATCACTTATCTATCATTGATTTTCCTTTTTCTTTTTATATTGTTTTCTTCAAGAAGTTGTACAAAAGGGTTTCAGGTTAGTATACTAATTTATGTGTAAGATTAATTCTGGATAGAAACACTCTTTCATCATTTACTTTTCCCTGATCCCATCCTCCTTGTCTCCTTAAATTTCCTATGTATATAATTCTATTATATACATAGAAATATATATATGCATAAATCTGTATATATGCATTTGTATTATATATGTTAGGTATTTTGAAGTTTAGGGAATATAATCTTAACACAAATTTTCATTGTGAGACCAGATATTTTTGTCAGAAGAGTAGAAATACAGAGGTTCACAATATAAGCAACTATCCACATAATGATGAGTATTGAACAACTGAAAAAAAGTTATTAATATCCCCTGTAATTTGGGATGGTGTAGACAAAGCAAAATGTAGCAGTACCAAGCTGCCATGAAAACAGGCAGATTCTGCTTATGGGATGACACATATTTATTTTGATTTCCTTAATCTCAGAAGAGAACTGTATTCCAGAGGTATCTCAGATATCTAGACAACAGCTGCATTTGACTCTAATTAAAATTTAACCTTTTAGAAAATTTATTTTATAATCCCTAGAGATGCAGCTCACAAAATATATTATTAATGTGGCTTAAAGAAAGTTACGGAAAGTGTCTGAATAATAAGATGAGACTTAAAAAATGTATGCAAATTTATCAAACATTGTAAATTCTTGAGAAATATTCTGAGGAATTTTTCTTATTATTATGTTAATGGTGAAGATCAAGTGAAATGTGAAACATATGGAAATTTATGGTCTTATATTTAATACAAGTGCTAACAGTTTTATAAGGAATATTACGTATGAAAAGGTAATGGAAATTTCGATTTAATATGTAAAACTTGAGAGAAATTTGATCAGAAATGAGTCTTTTCAAAGGAACAACATATATAAAATGACTATAATCTCTATACTGAGGGAAAGAAGACTTTGCTATTGGCGATTAGTTTGGGTGACCATAGCTCTCTAACAGTGTTCCTAGAGTTTGAGGCATTTTCTGGAATAGAATTACTTTAGTAGATGTATCAAACAATGCACAAATTTGGATTGCTCAAATCCTAGTTCCTATTTACCTTTTCTGACTTAGCTTCTCTCTTTCCTTTTTAATTTCCTTCCTTCCATTCTCGTTTTTTCTTTTTACTTTCCTCCTTCCCTCTCCTCTTCTTCCCTTCCTGCCTTCCATCCTTTCCTCCTCTTGAGTTCTTTCTGTCTTCTTTTTGCAAAATATTTTTGAAGAAATGATCTCAAAGAAATAAAGTACTTATATGAATAATGATAAGTTAAGATATGTCACCGTGATAATCACAAGACGATATGTTGGAAATGAACTTTACAACTTGGGAGGGAGGGGAAGTGAGAAAGTAAGAAGAGGGAGGGGATAACAATGTTCTAGTCAAAATGTACTCACTACCTTATGCATATAACTGTAATCACTCTGCACATCACCCCAACAAGAAAATTAGATTTAAAAAGATATTGTAGCCAAACACTTATTATTATTTTGTGCTAAAAGAATTCAAAAATCTACTCAGAGGCTACAAGACACATGAGAAGAAGGGCAGATGGAAAGACATATGTTAAAAGGTGTAAAAATATTCAACAAATGAAATAATAAAACTTTCAGCTACTAAAACATGTCTATTAACAAATGAGAAAGAACTGAAATTTATTTGTATAAACCCAAACGAGGGAAAAATGAATTAAGCATGTATTACTAGTGGAATAAAAAACCCGATTCAAAAGTGTATACTATTATTTGAAATATCTTGACTTCCAAGAGAAATTATTGTGATCGTTTTTTTTTTAATTTTGATTGGAAGAATTTATATTCTTGCTAAAGTGAAAAAAATTGACAAAGTATATTTTTTTATGTCATTCAAATATAGGGAATCAGAAATAAGTTAAATTGACAATCTATTTTATTACTTTTTCTCATAAACTATTCATGAAAACAAATATATTGAATAAAATCAAAGGTTTCCTTTAATTTTGTTGTTGTTTTGTATTTTGGGTCATGGTGCTTGAACTCTGGGCCTGGGCATTGTCCCTGAGCTCTTCAGCTCAAGGCCACCCACCAACCCTTAAGCCAAATCCTCCTTTCCCATTTTTCTTGTGGTTAATTGGAGATAAGAGTATCAGGTTCTTTAGTCTCTGGGCTGGTTTTGAACCATGATCCTCAGATCTCAGCCTCCTGAGTAGCTAGGATTATAGGCATGAGCCGGCAAAAAGGTTTACTTTTTTTTTTTTTTTGCCAGTCCTGGGCTTGAGCTCAGGGCTTGAGCACTGTCCTTGGACTTTCTCAAGGCTAGAACTCTACCACTTGAGTCTCATCATTACTTCTGGCTTTATTCTATGTATGTGGTACCGAGGAATTGAACCAAGGTCTTCATGCATGCTAGGCAAGCACTCTACCACTAGGCCAAACTCCCGGCCCAAAAGGTTTGCTTTTTGAAAAAGTATTTCAGCTGAAATATTTGTACATTTCAACATGAAAATATAAATGAGAGTATATTTGTCATTGCCAAATTTGATCTTACCAAGAAATTTAGACTTAACTATAGTATTTTTTTTTCTATTAAAGACAGCATAGTAGAAAGAAAGCAGCCATTTGAAGCTAGGGACAAGTTGAAGTTTCTAATAAAAAGTTGCTTTGAATACTTCTTGTAAAAAATGTTTGAAAATCTATGGGAATACCAATTCACCAATTCCTTCAAAACATGCTTATAAATAAACACAACTATATCAATATAAACTCAGCATATTAAATTTCTAAATATGTATAAAATGTATTACTCATAGATTTTTCTAAAAATTTTGAGACTATAAAACAATAATACTTACACTTAACATGCCAAAAGAAGTGAAGTAACCATACAGATTAAGAGAAAATATGCCCATAGATTTCCATCCATATGTAAATTGTTAGAGGTGGACACATATAGATTTAAAATATATGTGATTCTAAACACCATGCTTATCCTGTGTGGTGAAAAGAGAATCACAATCTGTGATTATGCTAGGAGGCATGTTGAGTTTGATAAGCATATTTGTGGCTTTCTTAGACTGATAATGTCAAAGGATTTATATCTGCCAGGACTTTTTCAAATTTTATACATTAAGTGGAATAGAATCCCATCAATAAAAACAAATATGATGATAGATACATACAGAGAGACACAGCTAACAGAATCCAATTCATCTAGTACCTTCCTACACCCAAAGAAAAAATACCTATTCAGAAATAGCTCTGTTCTGCTTTTGATTCTTTTGTGATTTCTTCTTTTTCATGTTCTTTTTTTCTTGTCATTCCCTGATTTCTCCATATTCTAAATGAATAATCGCATGAGAATTCTCCACTTGTTCATGGTTGATTGTTGAAGACTTTAAGTGAATTTTTGGCATAGTTTGTACAATCATTGCATAGTAGTTCTTTGTGTGTTATACTGCAAAGCAGTTTATTTTATGACTCCCTCTCTGCTCTCCTGGACACTTCCAGTCATCCCTCCTGGGGGTTATGAGGAAATAGATTATCTCCTCCATCTATTGTCCCAGTATGTGTGTTTCTATGTGTACAATGAATTCAATAAGAAAGGGACAATTTTCAAGTTCAGCATTATCTTGAGGAGTCTCCCCACCACACAGTGAGTATTGATAACCTGACAAAAGGATCAAAAGAAGAAAACCACAAGCCACCGGCAGCTTCTTTGTTCTTTACAGTCTAATGCCTGTTTCCCGATATATCAGCATCATAACAACACAATCTTTAATGCTAAAAGGCTTTTTAAATCCAAAGGCAGGGGGTGTTCTCATGATAAGAATTTTTGCAATGTTCCATTCCCCTCATTTGTGTTCCATCTTCCTCACAAAAAAACAAGTTTTACTAACAAATCACATCTGAGCCCTGAACACAATTCACCAAAATTTTCTAAAGAAAACCTGTAAAATGTTAACACTATTAATTTTTCTAAGTATTCTAAGTATTCTTTCTGGCCTTACTTTGTTCTGATAAAATTTTTGTAACCAAAAAGATTTCAACATAAAGAAAGAGCTATCAAGCAATTCTTTTCATATTATCATAAACCCAATTATTTAATATGTTAAAAAATGATTGCAGATTGGAGACAGGGCTCAGCAATAAGACTGACTGCTTAGTATGTATGGACCCTTGGTTCAAATCCCAGTGCAACCAAAAGCAAGAAAAAAAAAAGACAAGAAAAGGAAAGATTTATTGAACCTTTGAACCACTAGATGAATACCAGAGTAAATCTGCAAAACAGTTCTATTTTAAACTGTTTGACTTTCTTCCAAATAAGAGTAAATGGTAATGCATTAAGAAGATTGGTCTTACCTGGCTAGCACCACCATAGCAGGATGCTCTTTACAAATACTTCTCATGCCTGTGAAGTTCCCACAAGAGCAGGAGGAATCAATACAAGAAGAAATATAGCCACAACTGAGTGAGAAATCTAGCTCAACCATGACATTTTGAAAATGAGTGCTGGATCTGATTCTTAGCTGTAAAAATTAGACTGGGTGATTTTCACATTTTCCCGAGTAGCCACGGGTCAGTAAATCATTTGGAGGACTTCTGATAACAAATGAAGTGTAATGCTTAAACTCGGATACTCTACGGAATCGTATGGCCTCTTTCTTGCAATAGATACGCACACATTCATATATATGTATACAGATGTGCATGCATACCTTTGTGTATATATGAATTAAGTTAGTGACCTTAATCTATATTTTTCTTTGTGATACCATTAGCATTACATAACAGAAGCCTAGAAGTTGCCTTGCCCGGTAAAGACACACAATTAAAGCATCAGCTAAGAACATAAATAAGTCCATGGAAGAGACATGGAATCTGCCAACTGTGTGGAAAACGTGTCTGCATTTTATAAGCCCATGGTTTGTGGTACTCATTATAGCAGATCAAATGGACTTAGTGTCTGAGTGACTTGAGCACAGAATAATGACTGTGTACACTTAGAGCACCAAGCAACATAACTGGTCTTGAACTGCAGGAACTCATTTTGACCTCAAAAACAAGTCCTAGCCATGTAAAACACATTATGAAAAGAAAGCAAAACATGTTTGAGAGACTAAGAAGGAAATACAATCATGTTTTCTTTTTTTAAAAAAATTATGTTTTTAAAGATTTTTTTCAAATATTTTTATAGTAATTAATAGAAGGGTTACATTATATTCACCAGAGAGAAGGTGCATTACTTCACATACCCTTTCTCATGTCTTGGTCCCCATTTCCCTCTCCCCCACCCCCACCCCTCACCTTGTTTTCCCCCTTCCCTATCCAATTTCAAATAACCAAATATACATTTATCCAATATATCACATAACAAACTGAAATAGTGTAACAATATGAGATAAACAAGGAACACCAAAAGAGATGAGAGATAACATAGTACATTAAGGACAATAATCACTCATTATATGGTTTTTGTTTTTATATCCTAGAGGGCCTTTCCTTTAGCGTCATACTGTATAGCCTTATGAATCTAGGTTTTGTTCTATTGCAAATCTCTGCTAGGAGAGCCCAAGGTTTCTACTGATTATAACAAGTGAGGGAAACCATTGAGCCTATGTTCCTTTGAGTCTGGCTTACTTCACTTAATATGATTTTTTCTAAGTCTTTCCATTTCCTTACAAATGGGGTGACATTGTTCTTTCTGACAGCAGGATAGAATTCCATTGTGTATAAATACCACATCTTGTTGATCCACTCATCATCTGAGGAACATCTGGGTTGGTTCCATATCTTTGTGATGGTAAATAGTGCTGCAATGAAAATTGTTGTGCTGGTGGATTTAGTCTGTCTTTGTTTCTGGATGATTGGGTAAATGCCAAGTAGTGGAATTGCTGGGTAATAGGGGAGCTCTATGTTTACCCTTTTGAGGAACTGCCATACTGCTTTCCATAGTGGTTGAACGAGTTTGCACTCCCTCCAACAATGTAGTAGTGATCCCTCCTGGCCACATCCCCTCCAGCATCTGTTGTTAGTAGTTTTCTTGATCTTGGCCATTCTAACTGGAGTGAGGTATAATCTTAGAGTTGTTTTGATTTGCATTTCTTTTATGACCAGAGATGTTGAGCATCTCTTCATGTGTTTATAGGCCATTTTTATTTCTTCTTCAGAGAAGACTCTCTTTAAGTCTTTGGCCCATCTTTTAATGGGATGGTTGTCACGTTGGAGATTAGTTTTGGAGTGATTCAATTTTTTGAACTGTTGATATATTTTAGATGTGAGGCCTTTGTCTGTTGTATGGTTAGTGAAGATCTTCTCCCATTCTGTAGGCTTCCTATTTAATTTACTAGCTATGTCCTTTGCCATACAGAAGCTCTACAGTTTAATGCAGTCCCACTTATCCAACCTTTCTCTGATTCGTTGTTTCTTAGTCCTTATTGAAAAAGTTTCGACCTGTGCCAAGGAGGCCTAGGGTGTCTCCTATTCCTTCTTGAAAAGTGTTCAGTGTGTTGACTTTTACCTCGAAGTCTTTGATCCATTTGGACTTAATTCTAGTGCAGGGTGACAAAGCAGCATCCAACTTTAATTTTCTTCAACTGCTTAACCAGTTCTGCCAGCACCACTTGTCCACTTGTTGAAGAGGCTATCTTTCTTCCATTCTATTTTTTTGGCTCCCTTGTCAAAGATTAGGTGGCCATAGGTCTGTGGTTTAATATCTGGGTCCTCAGTTCTATTCCATTGGTCTTCAGGCCTGTTCTTGTGCCAGTACCAAGCTGTTTTGATTATTATAGCTCTGTAATAGAGTCTAAAATTTGGTATTGAAATTCCTCCTGCACTGTTCTTTCTGCTAAGAAGCGTTTTTTCTATAAGTTGTCTTTTATTATTTCATATGAAATTTTGGATTGCCTCTTCTATTTCTTTAAAGAATGCCATTGGGATATTGATGGGTATTGCGTTGAATTTGTAGATAGCCCTTGGCAAGATTGTCATTTTCACGATGTTGATTCTTCCAATCCCGGAGCATGGGAGGTTTTTCCATTTCCTCAGTTCTGTTTTAATTTCCTTTTTCAGTTTTTTAAAATTTGCATCAAAAAGGTCCTTTACATTCTTAATTAAGATAATTCCTAGGTACTTTATTTTCTTTGGGGTTATTGCAAAAGGAGTTTCTTTCTTGATTGTTGCCTCGTTCCTCTCACTATTGAAGCAAAACTTCTCAACAAAATACTGGCCAACTATCTACAACAACTCATCAAAAAATCATACACTATTATCAAACAGGATTCATCACAGGGAGGCAAAGCTGGTTCAACATACGCAAATCAATTAATATAATTCAACACATCAACAGGAGCAAGGACAAAAATCACATGATTGTCTCAATAGATGCAGAAAAGGCATTTGACAAGATCCAACACCCCTTTATGTTAAAAGTTCTGGAGAAACTAGGAATCCATGGAACATTCCTCACTACAATAAAGGCTGTGTATGACAAACCCACAGCTAGTATTATACTTAATGGCGAAAAGCTAAAGCCATTCCCTCTAAAATAAGGAAGGACACAAGGATGCCCACTCTCTCCACTCTTCTTAAACATAGAATTCCTAGCCAGAGCAATATGGCAAGAAGCAAGCATAAAGGGGATCCAACTAGGGAAAGAGGAAGTGAAACTTTCCCTCTTTGCAGATGACATGATTCTGTATTTAAAGAATCCTATAGACTCTACTCCCAAGCTCCTTGAGCTGATTCAAATCTTTGGAAAGGTAGCAGGATATAAAATTAACCCTCAAAAATCAACTGCCTTCTTCTATGCCAACAGTGAGATGATCATGTTTTCTACTTGATCCAGAGAAGACATCAAAGGAGGATGAGGAAGACAAAGCAGAGAGAAATATAGAAGTCTGAAAGAAACAAAGACAACAAAGTAACAGCTTGACTGAAGTAGAAGCTTTTCATGACTGAGGGGCATGGAAGTGTAGCAAGGTAAGCAGGTGACAGAGTGTAAGGGGGATAGAAGTTACACTTTTTCTGGACATTGCTCCTGAATGTATAACCAAACATATTTTCCAGAAAGGGCACAGGCCATGTAGACTGAGATTGTGTAGGTAGCCCAGATACTTAATATTTAGAAAACTTTTTTGTTAATCCAAGATCAATGTTAATCTTTTAAGTCTACTTTTTATTTTATCCTGTCCTATAGTCTTTCTTATACCTTGAGTTGGAATAATCCATATTCCCTTGTTGGTCAGTGAACTTGGCCTATGGTTCAAAAGCTGAATTATCAAGAATATGAGTTCTGATCCATTAACCTAAGACAAAAATATCAGGCAATTACGGAGAAATGCTTTCTAGAAGAAGGACATGTGTAAATACTGAGAAACTTCAGCTGATATTATTTTAGAAGAAAGATTTGTCTCTGTTGTATTTCCCCCCCTAGGAAACAATTAAAGGTCATGTTGTCAAAAGTGGCTGGTGTGCTATAATATTGTGTCAGCTAATTAAGCCTGTCATATCAAACATTTTCTATACTATCTGAAATGTTCCCTTAATTCCCTCTGTTTCTATTGAGTAAATACAGGAAAAAGCAAAAACCAACCTTAGTTCCCAAAATTAATCGAACTCTGGCCCACTCTCTCTGTTTATATCTTTATAGTGTTTAATTCATTTTATGCATTTTAATGTTATGGCAAATGGGATGTGTAAAGGCGTTACAATTTCATAAGTCAGACAAAATACATTTCTTTCTGAACAATGTCACCAGTTCCTTTGCTCTCTCACAGTTTTTCTATCTCTATCCCACCCTTAAGTTATATAGTTTATTTTCAACACAGAGTCCAGTGAGTATCACTGGTACATTGTCCATCCTTTGTCCCTTCATTTCCTGCTGCTCCCTACCTTCCCAAAGACAGAGAAATGAACAAAAGAGACAAAAGGAAAAGAAAACTGCAATGAAAAAAAAAAAAGAAACCCTTCTTGTTTCCATTTTTCACAGTTCTTTTCTATATATATTATTTTATGTGATCAGATGCACATAATGTTTGTGCCTTTGTGGTCCTCTCCTATGAATATCCTCTTCTGGTCTCACTTTGTGTTAATGCCTAGTTAAATGGGTCAGACCTCTAATTCTAACTACTCAGCAATCTGAGATCTAAGAAATAGGCTTGGGAGCCAGTCTAGACAGATGAATCTCTGAGGCCTGTCTCTACTAGACATGAGTGCTTGCCTAATTGGTAGAGAGCCAACCCTTAGAAGCAAAAAGCTGAACAAAAGTGGATAGTTATGATTTCAACACACACATACACACACACACACACACACACACACACACACACACTCACACACACACACAGAAGAAACAAAGTGAAATATTTTATTGAACTACTTTGTATTTTGTATTCATTAATAAGCCATTAGGGAAAGAATTTAAATGGGATGTATGTTTATATTCATTTTTATTTTCTTCATTGATAAAAAGTATTCCTTAGAATTACATGATTGAAGATAATAGCTTTCAAGAGAGTTTTCTTTTAAGAACAGTTAGTAAAACTGGCTCTTTTGAATAGATATCCAAATTTAGGGGGTTGTGCTTGTAATTTATTCTGTAATAATTTAGATTTTTCCCAAATAATTACCTTAGGATATACTTGAGGAATTACAGGGTTGTCTCAAGGGGGTCACACACACAGTAATACAAATGATAGTCTAATTCTGAGGGTGCTATGAACCTGTCTACAAAGTCTTATTCAGCACTACATTGACGTTAACCTCCTGCCTTACCAATTTATCTCCAAGAAAGTTTTACTACCACCACTATCAAAACAGTGTCTTAGAAAATAAACTTCATAAACCATGTGTTCCCTCTCTTTTGTGGTCCTCAGTCTTTACCAATAAATTTAGCCATGATCTTTTACAAAGAAGGGAATTTTTCTGTCACATATCCTATGCTAACTTTTAAAGCTTGGATATTTTCTCTATTCATGATCTTTGGCTCTTCTCACTGGTTTCAAATTGAGCTTTTGTTTGTTTTTGTAAAAAATGAAAATAAATGAAATGTAAATAAAACAAAAAAGAATCTTCATAGAGGATGAAGCTTTCTCTGATATCTAGGACAACATGATTTTTAAAATTCTTCTGCCAAATGTTCCCTTCTGCAAACTTTCCTTTCTGTTCAGGGGACAGAACAAAGTATAAAAGGCATCTATGGCCTCTTTCTTAACTATGGCTACAAGTTACTTAAGTCTTGCTGATAAAACAGTTTTCTGTGTTCAGTGTCTGTTGTGAGATTAACTTTTGAGAGATACTGTTTCCTAAGAGTGTTTGGGTGTTATTCAAGAAAATAAAACAAATCAGGAATATAAGCACGAGACTGAAAAAACCCTACATTTAAATAGAAGTTTCTGCCTTCATATTTCCCTATTTTGAATATATCTGTAGAACTGAGTTATAGGCTTACAAGTTTATTGATACTGGATAATGTTATCCTTTTGTTAGCTTCTTCTTAAGCTAGAGGAACAAATTCCATGATCATTTGTAAGTCAACATACAACAAATACATGCATATATGCACATATACCATCTGTCTTCTAATGTGGAATACAGGTTATTGATAAATTATTTACAGATGAATGAAACTGATTTATCATTCTCTATTATTAGACCATTCTCACAAAGCATAAGAAACTACATTTGTAAAATTAAACCAAATATAGCATATGAATACTAAATCAGAGTGTACACATATTAGAGAATTATTATCCATGTTATGTTGTACTCCAAACGTCTTTGTCCTTTGCTTGAATATATATGTATATATATAATATATATATATGAATTCTGTCAGGTGAAATTCTAATGGACCATGCTTCATAATGCAATTTACAAAATCAGCCAGCCTCAGATTGCTTATCCCAATAATTCCAACTATTATGAGACCGAGTTTATCAGGATCAAGGTTCAAAGCCAGCCCAGGGACAAAGGTCTGTGAGATTCCATCTCCAATTAACAGCAGAAAGCAGGGTTTGAACCATGATTCAATTGGTAGAGGACCAAACAAGCAAGCAAAGTGTGAGTTATAGATTCTGAGTTCAATGTGTTGTACTGAAAAAAAAACTAAAATCCTACAAAAATCATTAAGTAGGATACTCCAAAAATACTTTAAAATGAGAAAATCCACATGATTTGATAGACAATTTTATTTTTGATAACTTAATCCTATGCATGTATTAAAACATCTATATGAATTTCTTTCTATATATAATATTTCAAAGTATGAACCATGATTACTTCTTGGCAGAGGGACAAGATTGGTTTTCTCTTTTAGTTTGCAAATTTTTATATTCTCCAAAGTTTTACAGTGCTACTAATCTATTATCAAAAATACATAACATCTTAATTTCAAATGAAATCATGATTGTGACAGGCATGGTATGTCACCTCAGACATAATGGATATTCAAGAGATTTCATCTTTTTTCACAGTCAGAAACAAATAGATTAATATCTGTTTAGTTATCAGTAAAATCTTACTGGAATTATGTGGAAAGCAAACTCCACTGTAGCATTCCACAGCCTTGGTGAAGAGGAACAGCATAACTTAAAGACAGAGGTTAGCCTTGGGCATAAAGAGCCTTTGCAAAAGAGAGTTAAAATGACTCATTGATGCACTGGGGTCTAATTAAGCAAGTGAAGCATGAGGGTGATATCATCAGAAATTGTTCTAACGGTAGGGAAGCGATTATGGACACTATTGCAATGGTCAAGTTCACTCATAATGAACACATGAATAAGAAACTGTGCATTATCCACTGAAAGCAAACTTTTATCTGGAACATTTTTTTTTCAGTGATAACAAGCAAAGGCAATGCTTACTCTAATTTGCTTTTGGAAGGGAAGATGAAAGGTCAAGGTCTTCAGTGACTATAAAACTCCAAATCAAATGTTCTGTCAGGCAAATGTCATGGTCAGGGCCATAGAGAAAACTTAAAAGCAGAATTTTAAAAATTTACCTAAGCAATAATTTTGTTTCACTAACATTTCATAGTTAAACGCAATGCAGTTCCAGAAGAACAATTGTACATGACTTTAGTTTTTACATATGCCTTTGGTCTTTTTATGCTATCTCCATGCCTGCTTTTTCATGATCCATTTCATTAAAAAATGAACGCCATGCAATAATCATAGGTAATGCCGCTAGCAAAGCATCACTATATATATTCATGTATTTATTCAACATATTTTATTTAGTTTAAAATATTTTAGAGAGCCTACTAAGTGTGAAATGCTGTTCTAATGACTGTGTATATAATAGGCAATAAACTAGTGAAATTCCTGTGCTCCCGAACTGACAATAGGTAGACAAGATGCAGCAAAGAGTACCTAAATAATCACACTTTCAGGTCCATTTTTGTAGGCTTCATGTGTCAGTCTAGAGCTTAAGAAGTCATTTTTTCAAATTATTTAGTTATTTCTTGTTTTTTTGTTTTTGTTTTTGTTTTTGTTTTTGCCAATCCTGGGCTTGAGCTCAGGGCCTCAGCACTGTCCTTGGACTTTCTCAAGGCTAGAGCTCTACCACTTGAGCCTCAGCACCACTTCCGGCTTTTTTCTATGTATGTGGTACCAAGGAATCGAACCCGGGTCTTCATGCATGCTAGGCAAGCACTTTAACCACTAGGCCAAACTCCAGGCCCTATTAAGTTATTTCTTAGCAATATCTGGGATTGAATTTTGGGTCTTGCTTTTGCTAGAACACTGCTCTACCATTTGAGCCAAAACTCCAATCCTATTTTGCATTGATTATTTGGCAAAGTAGTGTCTTGCTTTATGCCCTGGCTTGCTCTGGACTTTGAGTCTGCTGGTTGTGCTTCCTTAAGTCCCTGGGGAGATCAGTTATACGCCATGGTACCCAGGCATTGTGTTTCTCCCATATCTTGTACAATAAATACACCTCTCCACCCTCAGGGAGTGGTTGCGATGTGATGTCCTGAGCATCTGCAACTGGGATCATCTAGAAGAATCTTGATTCCCTGACTTTTTTTTCCCTCCTGAGTAGCTAGGATTATAGCTTTGTGCCACCATGCCCTCCTCAGAGTTTATTCTTGTAGGCTTGAATGTTAATTAGACTTAGTTAAGATAAGAACCCTGGATAAGCAGTTTTCATAGGAGTATCAGCCAAAGAGAGAGACGAATGGATGAGATTATGCAGAAAACAGATCTTCTACATTCTGTCTATAAAGGGAGCAAGCCTTCAGGTATTACCACCTACACACACACACACACACACACACACACACACACACACACACACACACGTGCACGCGTGCATACAAAATGAAGATTTTTAATTTAGGCAAGCCAGAAAATGTTGATCCAAGGGCACATCAAAATGAGAGATGGCCAGAACTGACTAGTCACTTTCTGGAATTCTAGAAACAGGATATGTTTTCACTCAATGCTGAGTTGAATAGACTGATACAGAACATGGAAGAATTGTGCACTATCACTGATGCAGGATGTGGTGATTCCCTTCCCCAGGCAGTCCTCGACTGTTTTCACAGATCCACAGAATTGATGATGACGTGTGGATTGGATTTGATCTACTTTTTGGTACTATAGACTAGAAAGCAGCTTTATGTTTCTTCCTGTTATTTTTCCCCTCTCATGAAATGAAAAATTTTTCTGAAAGCGTTTTTAGGTGGAATAGAAAGTCAATTAAATAGCAAAACACAAACCTAGGACAAAGAAACAAAGAGGAATTTCCTTTTCTATTTTGTTTGGATTTAAGAGGTCTAAGCTAGAATAATCACGTTAAGCATCGCTTCCCAAACACAGAACTTACTGTAATCCATCTAATAAGTGTCATCTATATGACACTTTCTTCATAACCAATTCCATCCTGCAAGAAAAGAATAGGCTGTGGATTGGGTGCTTAAGCTTTAGTCTATTTATTCTCCTCTCTCTCTCTCTCTCCCTCTCTCTCTCTCTCTCTCTCTCTCTCTCTCTCTCTCTCTCTCTCTGCCAAACCTGTGTTTCCCAACTGAAAAAAAGCAAGAGCACTTTTGCCGCACCTACCAGATAAAGCATCCTTACCCAGCAGGTGTAAGCAAGCAGATTTATGAGATAAAGAATTCTTTTCTGACACATAAGCATGGATTCTCCAATGTAGGCTGTCTTCGCAGATATAATAGTAGATACTTGCCTAGGAATATATAGAAAAAGCTCAGGCCAGTCCTGTAGGGCCTATTTAACATTCCTACTCAAAGTGAACTGGCTTTGATGATACACCTTATTGGTAAATAAAGATCATGGTAATTGCCTGTGTTTTAGCCTTGAAATTGTTCCCAAAGTTATTTCTCTATACAGCAAACCACATCATAGCGTGATGTTCAGATAACTTACAACTTAACTCTAGAATGTGTCCTGAACTATGTGACTGAAAATAGCCAGTCCCTCATCTAATCTCTGGCTGAGAGTTGCCAAATAATAGTTTGGTCAGGCATAGAGTGAAACCAACCATTTAATTCATAACCCATGTCTTGTTTTTCTTATCACTTTGTAAGGAAGGTACTGTGAGCTATCTTTGGTGTGGGTGCTGTTCAATTGTAATTTTTTTCTCTTGCTCTAGTTAGTTTTGTTCTTTTAAGTCAAAGTAAAGGTTCTACAAAATGACCCCTCATAGATAACTACGCTCAGCATCTGAACTCATATGCTTATCTAGACTTGCATGAACAAGTCTCAGGAGTGGGCTGCTCTGATAAAGTAAAAGATTATCAGTTTAATTTGAATTTCAGGCACACCTTTCCTATAATACATGGATTATGCACATATTTGAAAACTATTTTTTATTATCTGATAGTTAATTGAAAGTCTATGTGACACTGTCTATTCTAGAGAACAGAAAAATGTTGAGCCTGACGCAGATTATAGTATTTGCTCAATAATCTTGTAAAGAAATGTCCCACTTGAAGATATAATCAGTTAGATAAAAAGATGAAGACTTGGAGCCACAAATCTTAGAACAAAAGGAGTAGTGTGACAAGCATAATATGAAGCTCATAGAAGGTAAGATCAGCTATACTTTCCTAGAGAGATTCAATTCTTAAAGAAATTTCAATATAGCAGGTAGGCATAGCCCTACATTGGTTTTACAGTTCTCAGAAAAACAGGAAAAGCTATAATATTTGCTTGTTTTTTATCTACCTATATAGGCTAAAAATAGTGACACTTCAATTTCCCATAGAAATAATGTGTATTTTAAACAAAATAGCATGGACTGAAATTGTGACCATTTTCTTAGCACAGAAAACTTAGCCATATTGTCTAATCTCTCTCAACTTCATGTTTCATTCCTTAAGTCAGTAAAGGATTTTTGAGCATACAAGGGCTACAAGGAGTTTTAACGTAAGTGATATATTTCAATTAACGCTTGAATTACACTAAATACTCATTGCACATTACTTGCTATTAGTAAGAAGATGCAACAATAAAATGTATATAAAACCTTCTGTTGACAAGTATTTTTCCTAAATACTCACAACCCAAGTAGACTTCATCTTCATTTTATATTTACCATAATGTCTTTTACTTCGTATCTTAAAACTTTTTTATGGCCGGGAGTTTGGCCTAGCAATGAGTGCTTGCCTAGCATGCATGAAGATTCCTTGGTACCATATGCATAGAAAAAGCCAGAAATGGTGTTATGGCTTAAGTGATAGAGCTCTAGCCTTGAGAAAGTCCAAGGACAGTGCTCAGAACCTGAGTTCAAGCTCCAGGACTGGTAAAAAAAAAAAGGTTAAAAAAAAAACAACTTTTTACCTAGTACTCTTTGTAACTAGGGCAATGAGATAAGGCAATTTATTCTTCGGAATAATGTAAAAGAAGTAACTTTCACTATTGAATTCTTACTGGAAATCTTTTTTTTAACATCCTTTCTTTTTTATCTATATGTCTTTAGTGGTAAATTGGGTTTCATATTGTTAGGTATTATTGTCCTTAATGTACTATGTTATCTCTCATCTCTTTTGCTGTCCCTTGGTTATCTCATATTGTTACAGTATTTTACCTTGTTATCTGATATATTGTATATATGCTTATTTGAAATAGGATAGGGAAGGGGGGAAAACAAAATGAGGGGCATGGTGGGGGGAGGGAAATGGGGACCAAGACATGAGAAAGGGTATCAATGTTTGTGAAGTAATGTACCTTCTATCTGGTGAATATAATGTAACCCTTCTATTAATTACAATAAAAATATATGGAAAGATATTTAATCCACTCAGGCAATTTATATGTTTCAATTAGCTAATCAGATAAACTTTTCTTAAGGTTTTATAAAAAATATCTTTAAGTAATTGAACAAAGATTTACCATTTAAAAATAATTTATATTACATAGATTAATATTAATCTATGACATACAAACCCTCAGCCTAATTTTAATTATGTTCTAGAATCTAAGTGCCAGTGATTGTATATGGAGTTTCCTTTCTTGAATACTTGTTTGTTAAACACGTCATTTGAAATACGATGTGAAAATCAACTTTAATAAATTCTTTAATAAAAAAGAATTAAAAAATACAATATATCTTGATCAACTTTATCCCTTTCAACATTTTCACCAGTCACACCCCAATTTAGCCCTTCCCTCACGCTTCTTAATTTTGTAGGATTGCATTGAATTCTTGACTGAATTTTACTCCTTTTCATTCCTCTACTTTGACTCTCTATCCCACCCTTTTTAAGTTTCTGCTTCCTGGTACTTATTCTATTGAACTTTGACTTTGCCATTCTTATATAAATCAAATTAAGTCTACAGTTTTTTTCTATGAAAACTTGTCTCAGAGTTTCAAAACACTCCCTGAAGTCTAAGCAACTTAATTTATGGAATAATATACTTAAATTCTATACTTTGTTTTGGGAGTTCCATTCTTGCTGGTCTCTCTTAGTGTGTCAGTAGTTTAATGCATAATGAAACATGAATGAATTACCTTATAGTAAAATGTTCATATATTATTTGAAAGAAAAACATTTATTTTATTTTTCACATTTCTTTATTCATGTTAGCTTACAGCTACTTTGTTCCTATGCTATTATAAAGATGAAAGGATCACCACTACTCCAGATCAAAAAGAAAATCACTATACAAGCAAGGCAATATAATTACTATGATTATATAGTATGTTTCAACCATATGATTGCTAAAACTATTGTTTTAATAGTATAATTACAGTTTTCACTATTCATTATAAAGTGGGAAATATTAGTGAAATAAAATAACTTCTCTCCTCCACATCCTAACATTTAATGCTGTTCTTGCCAGAATATGTTGCCCATGACCCAGTACCTAAAAAGGACAAGAAAATGACAAGAAAACCACCAGAAAATGACTTTTAAATGAAAGCTATTTCCTATATCTAGGAATAGAAAATAATAGAAATTCGTGAAGTATTTCACTAGGGGCTTATGACCAAAACAGTAAAAAGAGATCTAGTAATTTAATTGTGTGGATAAGAAGAATTAAATTCTATGCAAGGAAAAGAAAAAGCTAGAAAGAAATTCATATTGATATGAGACAAATGTTTTGATTAAGTCTTATACAAAAAGAATAGATGCTAATCAGACTAAGTAACATTCATGTGCCATTCACAATGCAACCAAGAACAGATGTAAAGGGCTGATGTTAGACCAGTAATGAATAATAAAGCTATTCAGTGCTAATCTCTACTTTCCTTGATTTTTTTTGTCTTGTTGGTGGAATTTCATATGAAGAAAATACATTTAAAAAGCATGATTTACAAATCAGTTAACTTCATCATTTAAATATCTGCCAATCTATCACCTATAAAGGAGCCTGTATCAAAAGGGTACGCTAGGAAGAAAAATCAAATAACAAGAACTGGATGATAATGATCATGATCACAACTGAACATAGTTTATAGGATTTATATCATGCCACCTCCTTTAAATTTAGTTTTTAATTCATTATTATTATTATTTATTATTAGTATTATTCCAGGAAACCTGGGATAATGGATATTATTAGCCTATAATAGATATTATTATCTGATAATGATAGGTAATATTGTACTTTCCAATTTGTAAATAAGAAAATTAGCTCAAAAAAGCTAATGAAATCAATAAATTTCATAGGATCAGCAAGAAGAAATATGATTTCTATTTCATTTTCTGTTTTTCTTTTTGTAAATGGATGTGCTCCTTCACTACATAGCTGAAGTTTCACTGAATTGGCTTATACTCTCAAAAATTAACTCAATTAATTTCCTTTTCTTTTTTTATTAAAGTAGTTATACAAAGGTGTTGCTATCCAACAGGACAATTTACAATACATTATACCTTAATTCACTTTTATTTTGTATATGTATGGAATACCATTTTCTATCCTTCCACATTTGTATGTGTCTTTAATGGTGAAGTAAGTTTCATATTGTTATGTCTTCAAATTTTAATCCACTCAGCCAATCTGTATGTTTTAACTAGTGGATTCAGTCCATGGATAGACTAGTCAAGGTAATTAAATCCTTGCTTAAGTTTGGATTTTTTTTTTCTTTTACTGTTTTGAATACCATTTTTTTTCTTCTTCCTTTGCTCATGTTTATGGTTTGGTGATTTATGGTTTACTGTACTAACAAGATCTGATTGTCTTCTGTTGTTCTTTTGCATATTTGTTCTTCCATCAGGCATTAAATTTCTTTGTGCTTTCTTTTATTTTTGTTGGGATAATGTATAGAGTGGTTACAGTTACATTCGTCAGGCAATAGGTACATTACTTCTCACACATTGATACCTCCTCTTGTGATTTTGTCCTCATTTCTCTTCCTCTACCCCCTCCCAATCATCTTGTTTTTCCTCTTCTCTTTCCTATTTCAAATAAACAAATAAATATATATATACAATATCCCAGGTAAAAAAGTCAGATACAGTAACAATATGAGATTAACCAAAGGCCAAAAGGAGAAAAGAAATAATATAATACATTAAGATCAACAATCACACAAAAGATAGATATTAATGATTTTTTTGTTTTTCATTTTAGCTTTGGGATGTAGGAATTTCTTTAATTTTTTATATAAACTGGTCTCACAGCTTTTGTTTCTCATAAACCTTTACTTTTACTTTATTTTGGGAGGATTGCTTTTCCATGTTTCTTTGCCATTTATTTTATTTCATGAGTTGTTATATACATTGTTCTATTGCCTTCTATGCTTTGAAATCTCTGCTACTATTCTAATGAGGGTATTTTCAAAGAAGATTCTGCTTTTTTCTCTACAGTGTTTAAATTCATTTTAGATGTTTATCAGTTTCCATGCCACAACACCAGGTCTCTAACTTGCTGGATTCAGGCTCTGGCATTCACCTAAAACTTCATCTATTTAGTTTTCATTTTGTTTCTTCTTGGTAAATGAAGATATAAATACTAGGTAGCAGTATTTACCGACTTGCCAGCTGCTTATTTTCAATACTGAGAACAGTTGCAAGGAGAAATTCTGGGGAAATTGTACCATATATGAAAATACCAACAAAAATCTAAATCACATTTTTGTTTGAAGAAAAAATTTCTTTTTACTTTGTGTTTCATTTCTGAATAATTTTTGCTAATCAGAGTTCATTTAGTGACCAGACTAATATGACATGGAATTTCAGAGACATAGACAAATAATCTGTAGAGTATATTATCAGCAAGCACTTTAATAGCACACAAGGAAAGGCACTGATTTTCTTGAAGGATTCTCCTTTCCATTTTGTCTTGCCTTAACCATTTCCTTAGTCAACTTTACAAATTATTTTGTTTGAAATTAATACATTATTAATTCAGATCGTGTATTAACATGTGTAGGAAAACACTGTGGCAAAAACATCTGAGATACAAACAAACAAAAAAGAAATGCAAACTTTATGATGATACTGTTTTTGTTGCCTTAGCCTTCTAATTTTCAGATCTTACGAACAAGAAATGAAGTATTTATGCCACACTGCAACATAAAATTCTGTTTTACCTATTTAAAAGCACTATCCTAATGATACTAGACATTTTTATATCAACTACAAATAACTTCTTTGACAGTGGTACTCAGAAAATCTACATGTCTATTGATGGCACCATGCCTCACTGGGATCTTCATTTTATCCTAGCTTCTGTAAAGGAAGGATAGGTTACATAAGGCTATTGAATAAGTACTCTAGAACAACAGTGTGCTTTAGTAATTAAAGTAAAATCTGTGCCTTACAGATGAAGGTAGAAATCCCTGCCTCTTCATTTTCTAGTTACATAATAATTCTATGATATTTAGCATTTCCTTTCTCATTTTCAGAATGGGACAAATACCAATACTGTGTACTGACTTCATACTCTGTTGAAGAATTTCAATGAATAGTAAATAAAATAATGTATCTTGTGCTTCTGTATTATCCCAAATGTGAATAGTTTTGATTAAGGAAATATTTTGGCTATTGCATGTCTATAGTAACAGTTCTGTCTGTTATAACTTTATAGGAGACAGTTTTCTTAACTTTATCTTTAACATCTTAAGACATTTATAAATATTTCTTCTACAGGCTATCTTTTCAAATGCAAATCTTGCTCTGCAGCTCAAGAGTTCAGACTGAAACAACAATTTTCAGTGTTTATAATTACTCACACTGATGTACCCTTTAAATTTTTGTTTTGTATGTGACTTGTGATTTTTCTGTCACACCATTTTTCCATCGTGACTCTTGATGAAACTAGTCATACTTCATAGAACTTTCTGATAGAGGAAATTTTCTTGGTCTTGGTGTTCCATAAGCCAACCATTAACTACTTATGTATATTATTTAACTTAATGACTTTCAATGCAATTAAAAGCTCAGTTCTTCAAATGCAAATTACATGTGATTTTTGTCTATCATTTTTAATTGCCTAATAAAATTGAACTGTGTCCAATTTTCCTAAAACCAGGCGCAAGTAACAGAATCATACTGGTTTAATATTAGTAACTGAGTACATTTGATTTAATTACTTTTATGCTCAAACCTTTTTTGCTAAAATTAGACACAGTATATGTATTTGCACACAAAATTGTTTCCATATTATAGGAAACAGTGTTTATGAAATTATAACAATGTAAATTCTAAATATGTAGATGTATAAGATTTATTTAAGGGCTGGGAGTTTGGCCTAGTGGTAGAGTGCTTGCCTAACATGCATGAAGGCCCGGGTTTGATTCCTCTGTACCACATACATAGAAAAAGCCAGAAGTGATGCTGTGGCTCAAGTAGTAGAGATCTAGCCTGGAGAAAGTCCAAGGACAGTGGTCAGGCCCTGAGCTCAAGGCCCAGGACTGACAAAAAAAATATTTATTTAGTTTATATATATACATATCTATGTATATATATATGTGTAAATACACATAAATTAAGAATGTTAATGTGCATAATTAACAGAAAGTTTCTTACAGGAAATTGTTTCTTATGAGAATATTGTTTCTTAATGGTTGGTATAGTTTCTTTACTGAGAACCTGTATTATTTGCTGAAATAAACAAATTTTATTTATACCTACATTGTCAGTGTATCAATTATATCAAAAGGAATTAAATTTTTGTGAGTCTATTCTGGTTTCTAATGAGTACCATTTTTGCTTGCAAACTCGTTCAACCACTATGGAAAGCAGTATGGCAGTTCCTCAAAAGACCAAACATAGAGCTTCCCTATGACCCAGCAATTCCACTACTTGGCATTTACCCAATCATCCAGAAACTAGGGCATACTAAACCCACTAGCACAACGATGTTCATTGCAGCACTATTCACCATAGCAAAGATATGGAACCAACCTAGATGTCCCTCAGATGATGAGTGGATCAACAAGATGTGGTATTTGTAAACAATGGAATTCCATACTGCTGTCAGAAAGAATGACATCTCCTCATTTGTTAGGAAATGGAAAGACTTAGAAAAAATCATATTAAGTGAAGTAAGCCAGACTCAAAGGAAAATAGGCTCAATGGTTTCCCTCATTTCTCATAATCAGTAGAAACCTTGGGCTCTCCTAGCAGAAATTTGCAATAGAGCAAAACCTAGATACATAAGGCCATATAGTATGAAGCTAATTGAAAGGACCTCTAGGACATAGAAACAAAAGCCATATAATGAATGATGGTTGTCCTTAATGTACTATGTTATCTCTCATCTCTTTTGCTGTCCCTTGATTATCTCATATTGTTACCGTATCTCACTTTGTTATCTGATGTATCGGATATATTTGTATTTGGTTATTTGAAATTGGATAGGGAAGGGGGGAAAACAAGATGAGGGGTGGGGGGGGGGAAATGTGGACCAAGACATGTGAAAGGGTATCAATGTATGTGAATTAATGTACCTTCTATGTGACAAATATCATGTAACCCTTCTATTAATTACAATAAAAATATATGAAAAAAAAGAAAGTACATGGAAAAGCAACATATGCATTAAACTAGAGAGGAGTTCAAAAAAAAAAAGATAGCTATGGGTATGAGCACATAGATCCTCTTGTCGGAAACTGATTATATCAGAATAATGAAGAGATTCCAAATAACATCCAATTTAAACACTTGTAGTTATCTGGTTTTCGTCATGCAGATTAGAAATGATTGTAAATGTTCCTAAAATGACTGTGGCTTTCAGTACAATAGAAAGTTTTCCCTTCTTAATAATGCATTTGGCCAGCTCTGTGGACATTCAGATTCTAATGCTGTCCTAGATTTTCAAACTCACGACTTGTAAAAATCAAATTTATTCAATATTTTTGCTAGGTGAGATATATTAACAGTTTAAAGATAAAAAAGTAAAATGAGCCAGGCATGGTGTCTAATGCCTGTATCCCAGCTGCTCAGGAGGCTGAGATCCAAGGGTCACAGTTCAAAGCCAGCTCGGGCACTAAAGACTATGAGATTTATCTCCAATTAACCACCAGTAAACCGGAAGTGGAACTGTGGCTCAACGGGTAGGGTGGAAGAGCTCAGGGACAGCTCTTAGGCCCAAAGGAAAATGAATTTATTCTCACACGTGCCATTAAGATCATCATCAAAATAAGACGATTTATTAAAGCAGCTAGAAATCTTATGTGTTATAGGGTTTTGCATTTGTTCTACAGCATAAGCTTTGAGTCTTAAACATCTATTTATTGAGAGACTAATCTAGAGAACAGAAATGTAGTTATCAAGTTCAAATGTAAAACCTTGAAGTTATGGATGTATAAAGCATTTGTTAATAGTTGATACATAGTGGTTGAATGAGTTTGCACTCCCACCAACAGTGTAGTAGTGATCCCTCTTGGCCACATCCCCTCCACCATCTGTTGTTATTAGTTTTCCTGATCCTGGCCATTCTAACTGGAGTGAGGTGGAATCTTAGAGTTGTTTTGACTTGCATTTCTTTTATGACCAGAGATGTTGAGCATTTCCTCATGGGTCTATAGGCCATTTTTGTTTCTTCTTCAGAGAAGAGTCTTTTTAAGTCTTTGGCCCATTTTTTAATGGGATGGTTGTTACTTTGGAGATTAGTTTTGGAGTGATTCAATTTTTTGAGCTGTTGATATATTTTAGATATGAGGCCTTTGTCTGTTGTATGGTTGGTGAAGATCTTCTCCCACTCTGTAGGCTTCCTAATTAATTTACTAGCTATGTCCTTTGCCTTACAAAAGCTCTGCAGTTTAATGCAGTCCCATTTATCCAGACTTTCTCTGATTTGTTGTGATTCTTGGTGTTTATTAAGAAATTTCAACCTGTGCCATGGAGGCCTAGTGTATCTCCTATTCCTTCTTGTAAAGTTTTCAGTGTGTCAGCGTTTACCTCCAGGTCTTTGATCCATTTGGAGTTAATTCTACTGCAGGCTAAACTTGGCATTTACCCAACCATCCAGAAACTAGGGCATACTAAATCTACTAGCACAACAATGTTCATTGCAGCATTATTCACCATAGTAAAGATATGGAACCAACCTAGATGTCCCTCAGTTGATGAGGGGATGAACAAGATGTGGTATTTGTACACAATGGAATTGTATGCTGCTGTCAGAAAAAACGACATCGACCCATTTTTTAGAAAATGGAACGACTTAGAAAAAATCATATTAAGTGAAGTAAGCCAGACTCAAAGGAACATAGGCTCAATGGTTTTCCTCATTTGACATAATCTGTAGAAACCTTGGGCTCTACTAGCAAAGATTTGCAATAGAGCAAAGTGATGCATAAGGCCATATAGTAGGAAGCTAATTGAAAGGATCTCCAGGATATTGAAACAAAAGCCATATAATGAATGATTGTTGTCCTTAATGTACTATGTTATCTCTCATCTCTTTTGCTATCCCTTGGTTATATCATATTGTTACATTATCTCACTTTGTTATCTGATATATTGGATATATTTGTATTTGGTTACTTGAAATTGGATAGTGAGGGGGGGAAAACAAGATGAGGAGTGGGGGTCGGGGGGAGGGTAATGGGTACCTAGACATGTGAAAGGGTATCAATGTATGTGAATTAATGCACCTTCTATGTGGCAAATATCATGTAACCCTTTTATTAATTATAATAAAAATATTAAAAAATAGTTGATACAATTCTTGAAGTAGTTCTCCTAATTAGGGTATAAAGTAGATTTATGATAAGAGACACAAAGAAGGAAAAACTAATAAACAACTCTTACAGGAAAAATAAAAGATAACTCTTGCATCATCAGAGAACTCTAAAAAGGGAATAGGAATTCCTGGAAAAGATACCATGATAGAAAAAGAATAGAGGTGACAGACAATAGCTTCACAAACAAAACTGGACTTCAATTTCAAGTATCAGAGAGAGATTAAGTCAGAGGATGACAGAAATATTTCCTTTCCTTCTGGCAAGACAAGACAGTTATTCACTTTAGTAAGTCAATTTCAATTGGATTATGAAAGATGTGTCAAATTAAAAGGTTAATAATTAGATAAGGGAAGATAATTGTCACCAGATGGATGAATTAAGGAAAAAGACTTTTGTATTTTGGTTAAAATAAAGCACCTGAATTCTTTTCACATACTCAAATGAGTAGAAATCATTCAGAGTGTTCAGGACATGAAATTTAAGCGTTATTTTATAAAAGCCGGATAATGATTAGATTCACTGTCTTAGTACTCTGATATGTTAGTGGTAAGGTTTTTGAGATCATATTTATTTAGATTAGCTTGAAATACATTTAAAAAGAATTCAAATTCTACTTTACAGGTACACTATTTATCTATTCACTCAGCTTTATAGCCTCAATCAATAGTATTGTATTGAATGGTTATATCTTTTGTAATTAGCTAAGTTTTTATACAAGGTTCAAAATGTTTTTAAAAGTAGAAAATACTTCAAGGGGCATTGTGCAGTTATAAATACATAAACTGAACAATAATTTATACACCAAGTTACAAGATTATTGATATTATTATGGATTAATTATGTTTTCCTTATGATTTTAACAAAGTTTATAGTCTGGTGCAATAACTCAAACCTGTAATTCTAGCTATTCAGGAAGCTGAGATCTGAAGATCAAGGTTCAAAGCCAGCCTGGGCACAAAAGGACCTGAGACTCTTATCTCCAATTAACCTTTAGAAAATGGAAAGTGGGGCTTAGCTCATGGACAGGGTGGTAGGCTTGAGCTGAAGAGCTCAGGAACAACACCAAGGCCCAGGCGTAGGTTGGTATCCCTTGAGCTGAAGAGCTCAGGGATAGCTCCTAGGCCAGGTTCAAGCCCCATAACCCCACCCACCCCCCAAAAAAAGAGTTTGGGTATAGGATGATTTGGGGAGAAAATTCAGATTGATTCTATCTTCATATAAAAATGTCAAAAATGGGAGCTTGTGTTTGGCCTAGTGGTAGAGTGCTTGCCCCGCATGCAGGAAGCCTTTGGTTTGATTCCTTTGTTACCACATACACAGAAAAATCTGGAAGTTTTGCTGTGGCCCAAGTGGTAGAGCACTAGTCTTGAGAAAGCAGTGTTCAGGCCTCAGGAATGGTAAAAGAAAATAAAAGCGGGGCAGATATGTTATATCTTCTTCAAAACAGAACCACTTGGGAAATGAAAGTTTTCTTCTGCCTCCTTTTAGATTCTGACTGAGAAGAGAACTGGACTCCTGACAAAGATCATCTCAACAACTTCTTCCTAAATGAAACCGACTGTCAAATTCTTTGGTGTGCAGAATGAGAATTAGTATTATTAATGTGCCTAATATCATCTCTTAGCTTCTATTTTCCACATATACTATGAATTCTACTGTCTGCTAACATTATGTTAAAAAAACACAACTATTAAGCCTATATGGAACCTACATGTTCAAACTCACATAATTTATCCACTCTCTCAAATGGGAATCAAGTCTGTATTATTTCTGTAGTTAATGGTCATTCAGATTATAAATTGCCTCTCTATAGTCCCATATTTCCTTGCACATTTACCATGGTAGAAAAGTATATTCAGAGGTGAGAAATCTTTGTAAGAAAGGAAAGAGGCTGTAGCTTTCCAACCATTACAATAAAATAAGCAAACAAAAAACACTGGTAGGAGTCATGATGATTTCTAAGAGTTATGCTTTCTGAAGAAAGTTGAAGTTCTAGCCTTCCAGTACGTTTACTACCCAGGTATAGTTTGATTTCAGAATTAAAAATAACTTTCTGATGAGCTATTCAGTAAAATGACTCTAAACCACAGCTTTCATTTGATTATATCAGGCAACATTTAAGTTTAGGGCATTTCAGTAGAATTTTATGGCAAGTATATGAATGAATGCAAATAAACACTTTAAAGCAAATGTAACAAAAAACTTTCCCTCAATATTAACTATAACCATAACAATATAAACTTTGATTATGAGTAGGAACTTCTCAGTCTGTAGTCCAAAATTGGAGTTACAAAGCTACTAAAATTCACAAAAATGTTAATTTTTCACTTAATATAGAAAGAAAATATATCAAATGTGTATCTGTTTATACAATATGAATCATTACTTTCACTGCTAACTATTGAAATTTTTCTTTTTGGACATCAAGTAATCTAAGTGGAAATCTAGTCTTAATATGTATGCAGCAATTTTAACTGACAGTAAACTAAAAAAACAACACAAAATATACGAACAAAACTATGCATCTGGTCTCACAATATGCTTAGATATATTATTTATAATCCATTGATTTGTATTCATAGTTAAAATACAGCAAGTATAAAATATTTACTCAAAGAGATAGTTAGGTATTTATGGGATGAAATGAAAATACATTTTCAATGTCTACCAAAAATATCATCTGTACTGATGTTTTAGAATACATTACCATGGATAGGGAAGGTAAAATTTATAACCTGAAGAATGAAACTTTTTTCCACATGTCTATTTATATCCATTAAGGAGCTATTTAGCAATAATAAGGAAATGGTAGAAATATATTTCACTTACCTGCAGTTAACATTGTTAGGAAATGAAAGTGTCTGTTCAAAAATGACTGTCGAATCTGAGACAATTTAAGAGAAATGATATCAATTCTAATTCTTGATTAATGAAAATAAATGTGTCAAAATAGTCACTAAACACAGACATAAAATTTATGTATATGTGTATTTGTAGCCTACCATTAGACAAATGAATATTTATTGCTTTATGTCATTTTAATAATATTCAAATTTCTCAAGGATTCTGTTCCACTCTCTTGACCCCACTCTCTCTCTTGTTACCTCCTCCTTCACTGCCAAAATCAGAAATTTGACATGTCAAAGGATACTCAGGGCTACTTTATATGATCAGAAAATCCTATCCAAATATAACTTTGATTTCATAATTTAGCTTTGAAATATGGCACTTCTGTCTGCTTATGCAAAGCAAGCACTAGAATTCACAATTAGAAAATTATTTGACAATGTAAGACCCTGAAGGACATTTGTGCAGAGGGGGGCACACAGCCATGGGAAGAAGACTAAGAGGGATTAGCTGCAGAAAATGAACTGAGGATTTTATGAGCCATTCTAAGTGGAAAATTACAATCAATTCGAGAGGATTTTTTTCCTTTTTATTGTAACCAAGTAAAGAAGGGAAGGATAAGTATGTTTCCTGAAGCTAATGATGGAATGTTGATGAGTGACAAAGAAAAGACTAAAATCTCTCAATTTTATTTTCTTGTCTTTCCTGTCATTATGAGTGATCTGTGATCTAAAATGGAAAGAATGGAATGTTCTTTAGAGTGATTTAAGTTCAAAGTGGCTGAGAAAAAAATAAAAATTGCTGTGAATAAGTTCAGCAGCTCTGGCTCAGAAGAAATTTATCCCAAACAACGGAATTTTTCCATGAACAGGCCAAGCAATTGTAGCTAATATTTGGAGATCCAATATGTTCAAAAAGAATTTGAGGAACAACAAACACAATGAATGACAATGATATACAAATAAGGTAAGAGAAGGGGGAACACAGAAATAAGATTCCTTAAAAATGATTGATTAGTGAAATTAATGCTAATCTCAGACCAATCTAGGACCAAATTTTGGAGAATGACTTATGGCGTAGAACGACAGAAGCAAAGTAAACTAATAGCAAGGGTATTTATTTTCTTTAAAGACATGATATATTTTAATTGAGTTCACTTGATAAACAATAAAATGAGTTCTTCCTTAATTTATCTGTTTGATAACCTAGCAATGTTAAAGATCAGAATATTTTTAAGGATATGGTACATTCAAATTTCAGAAAAGGCCTGGATCTAGAGGAATGCTATAAATATATATGTTTCTAAGAACATATGACTTCAAAGAAAGTGCAGGAAGTCACTGTTCAATGGCTATTTTTTACATTAACATAGATTAGTGCAAGAAGCCATGAATTTTCTGTCAGCCTTTGAGGTGAAGGAACAGTGTTGAAGGTTACAAAGAGTGACAAATGTTTGGGATTCAGGAGGTATTCAAATAAATTACATAGGATTATTGCCGTTGGCTTGAAAATATATATATCTCTTCTGAAAGAAAATACTAACAAGAATGAATATTTATAATATGATAAAATAAATAGATGTAGTAAAAATATAGATATGAACATAATAGCAAAATTGGTTTTATAGTATCCCCCAATATTAGCAACACGGGATTTCAGTCAGGACTTCGAAGTTTGAGAATAGTACTTGGACTGTTCTGCCCAGAAACCCAGTCCTTAGGACTGGACCAACAGAAGACAGATCCCTAATAGTACTTACAAATGTATTAATTTGCAATCACCCAGGAATTATTTTCTTATCATCATGCATTAACTGAGGAACCTGAGGATATTTAAAGAAGTTTCTGGACCAAGCTGCTGAGAATTGGATATTTCTTGAGCTGTAGTTTATTAGATTTTACAATTAAGTAGAAGAGAGGAATCTAGAGAGAGAAGACAAAGTTTTACATATAAATTTTACTGTTTTCTTTCAGCTGGTGAAGGCCCAAATCTGAAATGCAGTACATCAGCAATTCTAGTTGCACTAAACCCTGAAGAAAGGATCAGGCAAGTGGAGAAAAGATAGATTCCAGGCCAACTGATACGAACTGTGGGTCATTAGAAAAATTGAAGCCATATTTAGTCATGCACTTTTATATGTGAAAAGAGACTCCCAGTATCATACTTCCTTCACTTTAATAATAACATAAAGTTATATATATTAAAGCACTTAGCACAGGGCCATCATTTCTTCCAGTTAGCAACTTACATGACCACAAAGATTGCATGCATTTTTTAATAGCACTCCTTACCTTGTATATTGCAGGCATCGAGTTAATACTTGTAACATTAAGCAGCTGTATGACCTTCCAAAAATTTGAAGAGGATTTAGGTGAAATTGCAGGGTGCCTATTGAAGAGGGTATTGGTTGACCTATTCTTGGTCAATATACTAACATCTTGGAGAGACATAGTTGAGAAGAAAAATATGTATATATATACAAATATATATATATATTCTTTGAAGCGAAAAGACAGAGATAAATAGGTGCTTTGGTTTAGTTCCACCATAATTAGCCCTGTGACTTCAGACAGCTTGCAAAATATGATTTTACCTTTTAGATAGTCATAGGCGATTGTGATATATGTGTGTGTGTTTGTGTGTGTGTGTGTATGTGTGTGCTGGTCTTAGGGTTTAAATTCAAGGTCTGGCTAAAATTCTTGAGCATTTTTACTTAGGGCACTTAAGCCACAAGCCCATTTTTCCTAGTTGACTTGAGATAAGAGTCTCACAGCCTTTCCTGACCAGGCCAGCTTCAAACCATGATTCTGAGATCTCAGCCTTCTCATTAGCTAGGATTAAAGACATTAGTACTCAGCTTGTATTATATAATTCTAAAGACTATTCTCAGACCTGGGATTTTATGGTCCTAATTTTGTGATTATTAAGCAGATTTTGAAAAAAATGAACCAGTGACTTAATAATTACAAGAATTCATAAAATATTTTCTGTTGTAAGGCATGTTTCATTACACTCAATAATATACTATATAATTACTGATATAGTTCACATATTTATGTATATTTATGTGGTATTACAATTTTACTCTCATTTTCTTTATTCTTCCCTTTTGAGGTATTTCAGATATTATGATATATTCAAATGTCAATATATTTGTATATTTTAATAAAATAAATATTTTAAAGAAAATAAATACAGTGAAATAAATACAGTGAAATAAATACAGTGAATTTATGCTTGCATAGATTCAATGTGCAATATTAGCTGGACACTCTTGGCTCACATCTGTAATCCAAGCTTCTCAGGAGGCTGAGATCTAAGGATTGTGGTTTGAAGTTAGCCCAGTGACAAAAGTACTTAGGATTCTTTTTGCCAGTCCTGGACCTTGAACTCAGGGACTGGGCATGTCCTTGGCATTATCAAGGCTAGAGCTCTACCACTTGAGCCACAGAACCATTTCTGGATTTTTTCTGTGTATGTGGTACCAAGGAATCGAACCCCGGTATTCATGCATGCTAGGCAAGCACTCAACCACTAGGCTAAACTCCCGGTCTCCAGAGTACCTAGGATTCTTATCTCCTATAAACTACAAAAAAAAAAAGGTGGAAGTGGAGCTGTGGCTCAAGTGGTAGAACATCGGGACAGCTTCCTGGCCCTGAATACAATCCCAGGACCAAAGAAGAAAATTACAACAGTAAAGTCCTCTTAGGAAACACTGAGAAAATTATTGTAATGGAGGGGCACACTTTTTCTTTTTTAATCACATGAATCTGAAATATTCATTAGAAAAAGCTTCCCTTTCAAGTTAAGTTTTTGTTTAGTCTGTACATTGACAATTAATGAGTGACGATAGAACAGCAATGTTCAAAATACATTATGGACATGACTTGAACTGAAAAAGGTAGGAAATTTTAAATGGACATGGGGATCTGTTATTGGTAGCAATTCTTTTTTTTCATATTTTTTATTGTAATTATTAGAAGGGTTACATTATATTAGCCAGATATAAGGTGCATTAATTCACATAAATTGATACCCTTTCTCATGTCTTTGTCCCCATTTCCCTCTCCACCACCCCCACCCCTCATCTTGTTTTCCCCCCTTCCCTATTCAATTTCTAATAACCAAATACAAATTATCCAATATATCAGATAACAAACTGAAATACTGTAACAATATGAGATAACCAAGGGACAGCAAAAGAGATGAGAGATAACATAGTATATTAAGGACAACAATCACTCATCATATGGCTTTTGTTTCTATGTCCTAGAGGTCCTTGCATTTAGCATCATACTGTATGGCCTTATGTATCTAGGTTTTGCTCTATTGCAGATCTCTTCTAGGAGAGCCCAAGGTTTCTACTGATTATGACAAATGAGGGAAACCGGAGATTCCACCTCACTCCAGTTAGAATGGCCAGGATCAAGAAAACTAATAACAACAGATGCTGGAGGGGATGTGGCCAGGAGGGATCACTACTACACTGTTGGTGGGAGTGCAAACTCGTTCAACCACTATGGAAAACAGTATGGCAGTTCTTCAGAAGACTAAACATAGAGTTCCCCTATGACCCAGCAATTCCACCACTTAGCATTTACCCAATCATCCAGAAACAAGGACATACTAAATCCACTAGCACAATGATGTTCATTGCAGCACTATTTATCATAGCAAAGATATGGAACCAACCCAGATGTCCTTCAGTTGATGAGTGGATCAACAAGATGTGGTATTTGTAAACAATGGAATTCTGTGCTGCTGTCAGAAAGAATGACATTGCCCCATTTGTTAGGAAATGGAAACACTTTGAGAAAATCATATTAAGTGTGGTAGCAATTCTTAACCATGAAGAATTCCCTTTGAAATACTGGTGACATTCTCTATTTAGGCACTGTGGAATTGAGTCATCCACACAGTCCAGGAAATGCAGGGAATCTACAAAGAGGAGAGATATTTATGTCTCAGTGCAGTAGATTAATCCAAAGATGATGGTTCATTATGATTCAGCATTCCTCAAACATTGTCACTTTCACATGGCACGTTGACAGTGTATTAAAGATATCCACGCTGCAAATTGAGGCTTCATACAAGCTGTCTGCCTTCAATTTTGGTTTCCTACTCTATCTCCACTAATAGTGACCAACTGGCCCAATTTACTAAACTACTTTAAGGACACTGAGCACAATATCAATACTGAAGATATTTTTCATAAACTTTTCATCCTCTTTTAAAACCTGATCACAAAAGATTATGATATTAAATGTGGACACATTCTTTCTTTTGAGACGGTATTAGAATTTGAACTCAGAGTCTCATGATTGTCTTGCTGGTGCAGTACCACTTCTACTCTATGCTATTCTCAATTCGTTGTTGTTGTTGTCTGAAAAAAAAAAAGATGAATGAGGGAAACCATTGAGCCTAAGTTCCTTTGAGTCTGGCTTACTTCACTTAATATGATTATTTTCTAAGTCTTTTCATTTCCTAACAAATGGGGAGATGTCATTTTTTCTGACAGCAGCATAGAATTCTATGGTGTACAAATACCACATCTTGTTCATCTATTCATCAACTGAGGGACATCTAGCTTGGTTCCATATCTTTGCTATGGTGAATAATGTTGCAGTGAACATTGTTGTGGTAGTAGATTTAGTATGCCCAAGTTTCTGGATGGTTGGGTAAATGCCAAGTAGTGGAATTGCTGGGTCATAGGGAAGCTCTATGTTTAGCCTTTTGAGGCACTGCCATACTGCTTTCCATAGTGGTTGAACGAGTTTGCACTCCCACCAACAGTGTAGTAGTCATCCCTCCTGGCCACATCCCCTCCAGCATCTGTTGTTAGTAGTTTTCTTGATCTTGGCCATTCTAACTGGAGTGAGGTGGAATCTTAGAGTTGTTTTGATTTGCATTTCTTTTATGACCAGAGATGGTGAGCATTTCTTCATGGGTCTATAGGACATTTTTGTTTCTTCTTCAGAGAAGACTCTAAGTCTTTGGCCCATCTTTTAATGGGATGGTTGTTACTTTGGAGATTAGTTTTGAAGTGATTCAATTTTTTGAGCTGTTGATATATTTTAGATATGAGGCCTTTGTCTGTTGTATGGTTGGTGAAGATCTTCTCCCACTCTGTAGGCTTCCTAATTAATTTACTAGCTATGTCCTTTGCCTTACAAAAGCTCTGCAGTTTAATGCAGTCCCATTTATCCAGCCTTTCTCTGATTTGTTGTGATTCTTGGTGTTTATTAAGAAATTTCAACCTGTGCCATGGAGGCCTAGTGTATCTCCTATTCCTTCTTGTAAGGTTTTCAGTGTGTCAGCGTTTACCTCCAGGTCTTTGATCCATTTGGAGTTAATTCTAGTGCAGGGTAGCAAAGAAGGACCCAACTTTAGTTTTCTGCAGGTGCTTAACCAGTTCTGTCAGCACAACTTGTGTAGAAACCTTGGGCTCTACTAGCAGAGATTTGCATTAGAGCAAAACCTTGATACATAAGGCCATATAGTATGAAGCTAATTGAATGGACCTCTAAGATACTGAAACAAAAGCCATATAATGAATGATTGTTGTCCTTAATGTACTATATTATCTCTTATTTCTTTTGCTGTCCCTTGGTTATCTCATATTGTTACAGTATCTCACTTTGTTATCTGATATTTTGGATATATCTGTATTTGGTTACTTGAAATTGGATAGGGAAGGGGGGAAAACCAAGATGGGGGAGTGGGGAGAGGGTAATGGGAACCAAGACATGTGAAAGGGATCACTGTATGTGAATTAATGCACCTTCTATTGTGCAAATATCATGTAACCCTTTTATTAATTATAATAAAAACTATTTTTAAAAAAAGAGAAGAACCTGCTATGATACCTTTCTTTTTGGATAATGTCATCTTTTCCTTCACTCTCTCTCAGTTTTTCCCTCCTGGCCCCATCAAGTTGTAAGGTTTATTTTCAATGCAGTATCAAGTGAGTACCATTGCTGCATTTCACCATTCACCCCACTATTTCTGTCTCTCTTTACCCTCCCAAGTAGAAATAAAGGAACAATCCAGATGAAAGGATAAAGAAAACAGAAACAGCAACAAAGAAAGAAAACTCTCTTGTTTTCAATACATATTATTTTATGTGATCAGGTATACATAACTATTATGTCTTTTGATCTGCTCATATGAATATCCTTCTTCGATCTCACTATGTGAATGTCTAGAGACCTGTATAATGTATCTTGTCCCATTGCTCATTTTTTTCTTTTTATCATCCTGTGTGTTTACTTGTTGATTGATTGGCATATTCTAGTTATCACAGATGAAGGAAACCATAAAACCACTTTTTCTGGCTCATGCATGGAACAAACAATTTGGTGGGGAGAAATTTTATGTCTTTTTTACCTTTGAAGAGCTTGGATAAAAAAAAGAAAACTCAAAATCTTATGAAGACATATTAGTAACCATATATTTAGACTGATAACCAAAACTTTGGAAAAGAATAGTAGCTGAAAGCTGACCATTATATTCATATTCAGAAATACCAATTTTCTATCACTCTGGCCTGTTGCAATGAAGGAATCATCTGTGGGCAAGAACTGGTTTGAACTCAGGAAGACAAGAAAAATATATTGGTTGTCAAAGTTACCAGGGTAATCAAAAGGTCTTGAAGTTGTACATATGCTGTAAAATGAAAAAAAAACAAAGAGATTTGTTTGAAATTCAATGTTTTCCTAGTATATCTTACATGTAAATATACATGTATGCTGCATGTGACACAAGAAGAGGAAGATTATTATGGGAAGGCTAATTAGTAATTATGAAAAATAAAGTAAAATAAAGACTATGACTTATAATAGTAATCGTAGCTACATGGGAGACTGTGTTATAGCTATACGCCTGGGTAGGAAATGAAATCTCAATTTAAAAATATGTAGCTTAAGTCAGGCAATGCCAGCTCACTCATAATCTGAGCTACTCAAGAGGTTGAGATCTAGAGGACTATAATTCAAAGCCAGATTAAGCAGAAAAGTCTACAAGATTTCATCTCCATAATAACAAAATTGAGAAAGAAAAAGAGACAAAGAGAGAAAGATAGAGTGACAGAGACAGAGAGCTGGGAAGTTTGGAGCTGTGGCTGAAGTTGTGGCGCATCAGTTGAACAAACAAAGCAAGAGAGCATGAGCCCTATAGTTCAAATTCTGGTACCTTTAAAAATAATACAAATGATATCCAATACAACAAAAGAGTATGAGTTCATGGCTCAGTGGTAGAATTCCTTCCTATCAAGCTCAAAACGGTGAGTTCAATTTACAGTATAAGTTATGTACAAAATTCACGAGTGATTTTCAAATCCACACAAAATCATCAGTATAGAAACAATAGAGAACTTAATCTCTGTGAACATCTGTTTGAAATCTAAATCAGCTGAATTTGTTATTTACCTTGTTGACAATATTACTTGCATGAAGAAGTGAATGGGAAATTGATGCATTTTGTTCAGATGAGAGAAGAAAATTGAGTTTGGATGTGAGAATGATGGAAGGCCTCTCTGTTAAAGTAGCTGTGCCAATTCAAAGTTTTGAATTCTGAAGGACAGAACTGCTCAGCAGATTCAAAGACATATTCTTGACTTTAAGAAAGCTGAAAAGGGTAAATGTGATCCCAGTGATCTCATCTGTAACTCTAATGTATAGATATGTCAAGCATGTTTGAAAGATTCTGAAATAAATTTGGATGATATATTTTCTGCATAACTGCAATGCAGAGTAAAAAAGGTATCAGCAAGTGGATCCTGTGATGCTTTGGGAAAATCTGCAGTAAATTAAAACTGAAAGGCATTTTGTATAGATGAACACGGAGGGTCATACAACTGGGAAAATGCAAAAAAGCGCCAAAAAATTTTTAGAATCAAGGAAGTTAAGTCGAGCAATAAGTTGTGTGATGAGAAAATCAACAGAATCTACTATTAGATCAACATACAACAGCAAGGGACTTTTCTTCTCTTAGAGAGACTGGTGCAGTGTCCATGTAGACACAAAGAAAGACCAAATGAGTCATTTGGAAAATTTTTTGTTTACTTCAAGTTCTTCCCTTAATATTTTTTCTTCTATTTATTGAGCATATTGGAAGCAAGTTTGGAGTTAATCTTATATTGGATTTACAAGAGTAGATAGAACCTGGACAAGGAATTCATGAAATATGCCCTATCAGCTGACTATGTATGACTCACCCCTGGAATTCCACCTCAAGAGATTAAGATTGGGAGAATTATAGATTAAGGCCTGCCTGGGGAAAAGTTAGCAAGAGCTCCTCTCTAACAGTATGTTAGACAATCATCATGGTATGTGACTACAATCTGTTATGAGGGAGACAAACATAGGCAGATCACAATCCAAAGTTGGCCATAAGCAACTAGCACAAGAACACTAGCTGAGAAATAACTAATAACTAATAAAAATCATCTAAGGCAAGCATAGTCCTTGAGTTGAAAAACCAATCGCTGTTCTACCAAAGACATACAAAATAATTGGTTTGAAATAGGGAGTGTTCTTGATGGAAAGGGGAGGGGATAAGAATATATTGTCTGAATGAAAAAGAGTGTTTTCATTTTCATGGGTTACTAAGATTTAAAGAAAGAATATGAACTGGGGTGGCTTAAGCAACAGAAATTTATTCTCTCAGTTTAAATACTAGAATTCAAATATTGAGGCATTTGTTAAGGTGATATTTTAGAGGAATGTTAAGGGAACTAATTCCCTCATTTCTATTAATTTTCTGATGCTTGTTGACTTTGCTTCACCTGTATATACATACTCCATCTCTGCTTTCATGTTTTCATGGATTTCCCTCTATATGCATATCTGTATCCAACTCATATCACTCATTTTATAAAAGGAAACAAATCCTATTCATAGAGACTACATTCTAAAAAAAATAATTACCTTGCATAGGCCTCCAAATACATTAACACTGAGAATTGGGTTTTAATATATAACTTTTGAAGGTTCTAAATATATGAGTCTAAAATATTCATTTTTGATCAACAGTCCATACAAAAAGCTAAAACTGGCTGACTGCTGGTGTCTCATGCCTATAATCCTAACTATTCAGGAGGCTGAAATCTGTGGATTGCTGTTTGAATCCAACCTGGACAGGTAAATCCCCCTGAGACACTTATCTCCAATTAATCACCAAAAATCAGAAGTTAAGTGTGATTCAAAGTTGTAGAGTGCTATCCTTGAGCAAAGATGATCAGGAACAGTTACCAGGCCCTGAGGTTAGCTCCATGACTGACAAAACAAAAAGCAAACGTCAAGCAAGCAAACAAACAAAAGCAAAAATGTTCATTGAAATACTGTAGATAGACTTGATGGTTTGTATTAAATTTTCAGAATTACCTTTTTATCTAGATTTATTTTAGTTTTTTGCATGAGTGTAAGAGTTAAGATCCATAGTAGTAGCAGCATAATGCAAAAGCTACAAGAATTCTAGCTACCGTTTTATTTTATTGTTGGTATGTCTAAGGATATTCATGTATCTTTGAAAGTTCACGAATAACCAATCACTGACATGCTAAAAACTTCTGAACATATATATGTATATATATATATATATAACTCATGGAAATATTATTTGGGAAAAATTTAAGTACATGTTCTATTGTCCAATAATTGCTAGAAGAAAACCATAAGATGGACAGAGGCTAGAGAAGTTGCATGGTGGTACAGGTTTCATCTAGCACATAGGCCTTACACATCCCTGGCAGCATGAGGAAAGAGAAAGAAAAATAATACAGAGAAAGAAAGAAAGAGAGAAAGAAAGAAAGAAAGACAGAGGGAGAAAAGAAAGAAAAGGAAGGATACTAGTTAAATTTCCTTGTAGAAATGGTATTATGATAAGTGAAGTTTATCTACTTGTCCAGTAGAACTACCCATGGGAAATACAAGATGCTCAAAATTGTCTATTTATTAATTCAAAATGTTTTTTTTTACATTTTGTTACATGCCAGAGGGTCAAGATAACCATATGACTTACAAGCTAAAGAGCACCGAATTCTTTTCCAAGTTCATTTGCTTATAAGCAACATTTATAAAATACTTGCATAATTGTTACAAAAGCATTTGAGGTATAATTAGTGTAATTACATTTGAAGTGTTACCACAGCATATATGACAGCTACCAGAGAGTGAGTACTCAACCCATTCTGACAAAATTACAAATAGCCTTCAAGCATTTAATTCAAGACTCTGCACCACAGCAACATCAGGAGCTTAAGTCTGGGTGTATTAAAGATAAATTTGAAACATTAACTTTTTATCCATTTGTTTTTCTTTACATAATTACCTTATGACTGAAATTTTATTTCTTTTCTATGACAAAAATATTTGGCTATTGTGAATAATGATATTTAAGATAAAGAACCTTCCCTTGACACTGAATGTTTGATAAACATGATCACTACAAAATTAAGTTGTTGCAACTCAGTGACAATTGGTTTTATAATGGAAACACCTATTTTTTCCTTCAGTAATTATGTGTGAGGGTAAGTCCACAGTAGGCTACCTGAGGAAAATAATATGAAGAATAACATTCATTGCCAAAAGTGTCTGAATACCCTGCTGCTATCTATAAATCTGATTTCCTTTGTCAATAATGTTACTGATGGCCCAATGTCCAAACTGTAACAGAGAATTTCAATCCAAGGCTGACTTTAATTTGCTGCCTGATTAATTGGTTTGGGTGAAGTTAGGAAATCCAATTTTTTTTCTACCTTTATTAAATTGTAAGAGCAGAGGGACCACTTTTAGTATAGTGAGCTACTGTAACAATGGTCTGAAATTGCAGAAATGGGGACCTAATGTTCTCTGCTTTTGACTTGATTCAATTGACTGCAGAAAAAGTAATGGTTTCCTTCATTAAAATTCCTTATAACGCTATGAACTGGACAAGCTAACACAACATTTTCATCAGAGATACTATATTTTTTTCTTTTTCCTTTGTCTAAGGACAAAAGAAGTAAAAGGGTTTCCATGAAATAAAATAACAGAGGTGCTTAAAATTTGGCATATATGAAAATTGTTAAATTTCATAAATATGTTACTGAGAAACAATGCCAATATATTAAGATTATACAATAAGGGAGGGGAAGGGGGACCAAGACATGAGAAAGGGTATCAATTTTTGTGAAGTAATGCACTTTCTATCTGGTGAATATAATGTAACCCTTCTATTAATTACAATAAAAATATATGGAAAAAAGAAATTAAAAAGAGATTATATAATAAAATTCCATTTAAGGATCAGAGCAGAATGGTTTTTATCACATACAAGGAAGTATATTTTGAGTTCCTCTCCAGGAAATGGAATGAGAGCATAGGATACCCAATGTGTGCTAATATAGGGAAATCATTATGTGTCAATATAGGAATCCAACTAGTAATTCAGTCCAGTCTCCTACATTGGAACCACAAACATAGAAAACACATCAATAGTGCCAAAGCATTAATAGAAACTTGAGATAAATGTGCAGGGAGAGACAACTGTAAGCTTGGCTGTTCACTAATTTCCAAAGGATGGCTCCTACCATCCTAATCAAGAATTAATAGAATACTTTCACTTTCTTCTGATAAGTAAATCGCCCTTATTGTCAACCCCAGCTTTCTGGAGGATTCTACCCTTTGTATAGGAATGATGGCATATTAGTTTATGATTTTACAATGACACCTAAGCTTTAGGTCACAAGGAATAAAGAAATCTGAAAGGAAACCAATTGCTGATCACAGGCAAAAAAAAAAAAAAAAAAAAAAAAAAAAAGAATTCCAAAGGGAATGTGATAATGCAGACTCTTGTGGTGAGACTTTTCCCATGCACACACACACACACACACACACACACACACACGCAGCAGTACTAGGACATGAACCTATGGCTTCAAGCTCTCACTTAGCTTTTATTGTCAGGACAGTTGCTTTACCACTTGAGCAACATTTTCACTTTGGGCTCTTTCCCAGTTAATTGGAAAGAAAATTCTCTTGGAGTTCTCTGAGCTGGTTTCAAACCTCAACCTTCAAATGTGATTAGATGCATGAGAAATCTGAGCCCAGCTCATTTTTGATACTGAAATTACTTTTCATTTGCAAAACTGTGATAGAAATCTAGTCATAAAGCATATATCTCCTGGTAATGCACTTGCAATTGAATTTTGGTCCCTAAATTTTCTTGTCACTATAGAAAAATGGAGAACAACTTCTTTTGCTTTGAAACAAAGAAAATGGTAACATTCAGATATTGTCAATAGTTTAGTAGAAGATTCATGCAGCTATTCATTAACATGACTTAGCCTCTAGAGTAGCTAGAATTATAGGCATGACCCAATGGTTTCCATCCATCCTCTCCTCTAATTAAATAGTGAATCACTGAATACGATTATTTATAAAGATATGCAACTACATCTCTTTATGTTTTTATAAACATTCAGTCTTCCCTAAGTATGTGACATTATATTTTGCATTGATTTGTTGAAGAAAAAGGGTTATGATTTGATGTTGGTATTTCATTAATATGCATGGCTACTTTTCCTCTTATTTTAAACTCCCAGTAATGTAGAAATCTAGAGAACCTGTATCATATTTGAACTTTCCTTGTGATTGTATAATTGTTAGACATAGTTGCCCTCTCTGTTTGATCATTTGCTATAATCTCCAATTCACTCGAGAAAAGTCTGAAAATATTCCATGGGAATTTTAAGGAAATTAATGAGCTAAATATGTTAATAAGCAAACCTAGGATAAAAGCTCTTGCTATTTGAGTCTAATTTTAATATTTAAATTAGCCAAATTGGTGCACTTCTAACACTTTTATATGCATTTATCTCACATATTTCTAAATACTTTCAATTTCATGTTCAATGGCTTGAAATAGTCTATGCATTGAATGGTGTAGAATAGTAGTATATATTTTCTATGGATATTTAAGAGCACTAAGCAATATGTGAAATATGCTAATTTATGCATTAATACATTTAGAGTAATTAGATGCTGTAGAAAAGAAAAGAGACCTTCTGCTGTATGTTAATTCATCATCTTTGCTTTGATATACGATTAAAAACTCAATTTCTTTTTTCTCTTTATTACTAATAGCTTAATGTGGCATACATAAATTTAAGCAAAGGATAATAAAACAGAGCTAAAATATTTAAAGTTTGTTGAATGCTTTTGTGTAAAAGAAAAAGAGGCTAACCTATTAAGCAGTTCAACCCATACATTTGTCAGGCGATGTCTTTCAGAGAGATGTTGGTATATTATATGCTTGACTCTCTGCTGAATTTCACAAAATACTCCCTTATTTAAGGCCATAGTGAGGATAAGACTAACTTGTATCTTGTTGTAGTGGGGAAGTAAGTCAATGTCACACATACCTAGAATTCAGCTCTATCTCTTTTCTATGCATTAACACCTTCTCAGAAAATTAATCACTTCAAAATTCAGTTTTCTCTCACTGAGATGGAGGATAATAGAGTTGATGTGAGAACTAAAGGTGATTAGTAAGGTAATGCACATCTTTCCTAGAGTCAGTTCCAGTAAACATTAGCTCCCATTGTTCTTAAGAGAAAGGAATGGTGAACAGGTTGGTACAAAATGCCTATTACAAATTCCTAAAAAATGTCAAGATTATACAAAATTTATATTTGCATTCATGGTGATGAGCCTGAAACTCTTAAATACAGGAAAGTTCTTTGAGAATCATCTGTCAAATTAATTTATGTTCAATCTGACTTAGTGTCCTCCTGCACTTCAGTATGTCATAATTTTCAGCAAATGTGTAACAATTGTTGGCTACCAGTGGCTTACCCATTAGAGTGCTTGTTATGATTTAGTCAAGATAACAACTAAACCAATGAGGCTCAGCAAATAACTTAACGGCTCCATTTTCTTTTTAGAAAAATGGAGAAAATAAGAGATACGATATTAGGCAAGATTTATTTCAGTTGCAGATAACAGAATCCCCACTCAAAGCAGGTTAAACACAGTGGTCTAGTAAAGATTTTCAAGTAGCTGAAGAAAAAAATATTAGAATACATGGTTAGAATGCATTTGGAAGGATTAAAACCAAAGACACAAGGCCATAAAAATCAATTCTGTTCTCAGCTGTGCTTTTTTATTTCTTCTTTCAGTTGTCATATGGGAATGTCTCCACAGAAAGACATCTCATTGCAGGCAACACAAGGAATGCATAATCAACACTTAGCAATCTCAAAACATGTCTTTCTGTCAAGTGGATACTACACCCAGGAACAGAATGAATGGACCAGATTTGAGTTATTTGCTCATGATGGGTCAAAAGTAGTATGTATAAAATGTTTTCAATTGTATTTCGAGCCCATCAACATGCTTGCTAGTTCTTTCTACTATCTCAGAGTATTTAACACAGCCCATGTCATAAAACATTATATTTGGCTTTCCCAACAGCTTCTCAAAGGGTCAAGTATTCCAGAAATTGTGTGATTTGACTATTCTAGCACCCTCAGCAACCACTTCATAAGATATTTTGCCACAGAAACAATGGAACCACTTAGAAATAGATGCATATAGATGGTTTTATCTTCCATACCTTTCTTTTTGTCTGCCCTGAGGCCAGAAATCTGGACCTGGGTACTGTCCCTGAAATCTTTAGCTCAAGGCTATTGTTCTACCACTTAAGCCACAGTGTCATTTCCAGTTTTCTGGTGGTTCTTTGAAGCGAAGAACTTTAGTCTCTGGCTGGCTTTGAGCCACAATCCTCAGATCTCAGCCTCCCGAGTAGCTGGGATTAGAGGTGTGAGCTACTAGTATCTGGCTTTTCCATACTTTTTTTTTTGCCAGTCCTGGGGTGTGAACTCAGGGCCTGAGTGCTGTCCTTGGGTTTTCTCAAGGCTAGAGCTCTACCACTTGAGTCACAGCACGATTTCCAGCTTTCTCTATGTATGTAGTACTGAGGAGTCGAACTCTGGTCTTCGTGAATGGTAGGCAAGCACTCTACCACTAGGCCAAACTCCAGGAACATTTTCATACTTTTTTTTTTTTTTTTTGCCAGTCCTGGGCTTGAGCTCAGGGCCTGAGCACTCTCCTTGGACTTTGTCAAGGCCAGAGCTCTACCACTTGAGCCTCAGCACCACTTCCAGCTTTTTTCTGTATTTGTGGTACCAAGGAATTGGACTTGGGTCTTCGGGCAAGCTAGGCAAGCACTTTAACCACTAGGTAAAACTCCTGGCCCCATTTTCATACTTTTTAATCAGTGGTTTCTGCTAGCTTTCTTGAAATCCTTTCCAGAAATACCATTCCTAGAAACATCCCATGCCTGTGTAGTAGTGGCCAGCTTTGTAGCCCATAATACTGCGTTTACTCCAGTCTTTCTTCCAACCAGATAATTAATTAATTTTTTAACTCTTCCTCTTTGATTTCAATTTCTCAATGAATATTTAGACATTATCTTTTAAATCAGGTTCATTTTTAAGGATCCTAAGCAAATTGCTTTTTTTTTTACTTTCACAACTGTAACTGCCATGCCTAAGGTTTTCTGACATATGCTGATTCCAAGATTATTGAATTCAAAATGATTAGACTCTGTACATGGTTTACATGTTTACATATATAGTAGTACTCCATACAACAGTGCTACTACACAAACAAGCACATAAGAAGACTCTTTTGAGATCAAAAATATATAGCAACAGGCATGACACATCTACTTGACAATTCTTCCTTAATTTGCTATTCTTTTTTGTGTTGAGTTTTAAACATTAACTGAATGTGTACTATGTCATGTAATGAAAACTACTCAAAATATGGTATAACAAGATAAGCCCTCAACAAATACAATCAAGAAAACTCCTGGATTATAACTAATCATTACTCAGAAGACAAAATGAAACAATCAATTAGTGTTGTCCATGTAAATGATTCTTACTTTTACTCACTTTAATTTTCCCTTTCCCTTTATCCTTTCTTTTACTCTTCCCTTCCTTTCCCATTCCCTTTCTTTTTCCTTTCCTCTTTCCCCTATTTTTAGCGGGGGTGGGGGCTTGAACTCAGGTCCATGAACTTTCACTTACCTCATAACACACATTTTACCTGTTGAGCCATGCCTGCAGTTCAGCATTTTGCTAATCAGAGAAGAAGGCTTCCAGGCTTCTACGGTTGAATTGCTTCAATCCAAGATCCTTCAAGTCTAAACCTCTGAATCCCAAGTCCTTAAAATACTCTCTCATTCTGTTTGTTTGCTTCACTGGCACTCTGCCACTTGAGCCATGCCTCTGGACCATTTTTACTCTATTTCTAAGTGGTCACTAAGAAATGGTCACTAACTATGGAATATCCACTCAAGAAAAAAAGCACCTGTTTAAAACACCAGAGTTCTTTACATATTGAGATTTTGCAACAAGCTAACACACAATTCAGCAGCTTTCCTCTCTGCCCTAGTATTTATTTCTCTTTTTCCATCTGCCAACAAGGGAAAATAAACAAAGGCAACAGCATCTGTTGCTCCTGCTGCTTGAATTAAGCTGACTTAGTTTAATCAGTTTGCCCCACCAAATCCATGCCTGTACCTTCTCAGGTATTAATCTGACCTTTAGTTTGACACTCTTGTTTGTCAGGTTTACCAGATATAGAACAGCAAACAAACAAACAAACAAAATCCAAATGTAATACCCAGAGACTACAATTTAAGAACTTAGGACATTTTACTTCTGTATTATGTTCATATTAACAGAAGCTTTTTAAAATACAAATTTCCATATTAGTGCTTATGTTTAAAGCACATGTAATAAGCCTCTGATATTAAAAACAAGGGATTGCCTAGAGATTTGTTTTAAATGATAGGCTTTTGAAGCTTTAGCTTTAGTTTGATGGTTGTTGGGTGTTTCTCCTTGATAAGGAGATGGGATGTATGAGAGATTACTAAATGATTTTGTGTTGCCTGAATGCATTGGTTTTTATGCCGGTCTGGATATGCTTCAACACACAAATATATTCCATAAATCTGTCTTAGTTCCCTGAAATTCAAGGGTAATGCATTTCCTCTTTAATTCCTGTCCTGTTGAACAACATGCACACACACACACACACACACACACGCACGCACACAAACACATGCACACACACATACACAATATGTATGCAATACATGTGTAACCTAACTCAGAAATACATGTAATTATTCATACATTAGTTCAGAAAAGTATGAATGTATTGGAGCAACTTTTTTTTTTCCATTGAAATGGTCTCTCAGTATTTGAAATCTGTCTTCAGGAATATAAAGCAACCTTATGGCTATAAATTTGTTTAGGAAATTTGTTGTCCTTTGAAGTACTTAATTAGAAGTATATTTGATAGGAAAGGCACTATGCAATTAAACTTGTTGACCACATTAACATTTAAAAGTGAACAAGAAGCATCACGATACTCACAAAAAGAAGTGCACAATATGCTCTCAAGGTAGTGACAAAGAAGAACTAATAAAATTCATGTGTTAATGACCAGTTTTAGTTATAAAAATAGTTAACTGCGAGAGAGGAAGATGGCGCCGAGACAATAGGGACGCTACCTAGCTTTCTCTGACAAAAAGAGAGAACCAGGGAGTCCCACGAGCCAACTATCTAAAGAAATCCACAACAACAAACTCAAAAAGCAACGGAGAAGGACTCAAACCAGAAAAGAAATCCAGATAAAGCTCACATCCAACTTTCTCAAAGAATTCGGAACGCGAGGACCCCTCCCCCACCTCTCGCCCAAAGCCGCGGAAAGCTCCGCCGGACCAAGCCGAGAAAAGCGGCTTGAACGGGCACCGGCTCCACGCGGGGAAAGCGGGGGCGGGCACGGGCTCTAACCCACGAAAAGCGGGAGCAGTGGAGGGCACCAGGCTGGGAGCCCAACGGCTGCAGAAACCAGCACAGAACCGGGCCAGCGAAAGGCGGAAGCAGGGGAACCCAGACGCGGAACCAGAACAGCAAGCAGCGGAACCCAGACACAGAACACAGGCAGCGGAGACCCGAGGGGAGTGAAAGACTCCCCACCACCGAGGAGCTCCCGCAGACCGATGCAGAGGCGTGAGTAATACAGTGCATCCCCAAACACATCGGGAAAGCAGAGCGGGTGCCAAGCAATAGAACTTAACTCAGACCCCAACACCCCGCCCGAGAAAGACTGGCGGGAGCAGGGGGGCAAGGAATTTAGAATCCTGTCCCTCCCCTCAACAGCCCCCTCCCTCAGGCCATTGACTGGAGATTGACAGGCAGGTTACCCATAAGTCCCAGCACCCCACCAAGGGAGGCGGGGCTGCCCCAACTCCCACCCACCCAACGGGCTCAACCCCCAGCCCTCTGACTGGAGACTGACAAGCGGGCGGCCCTAAGACTCAGCACCCCACCAGGGGAGGCAGAGCTGTCCCAGCTCCCACCCGCCCACCAGGCTCCTCACCCAGGCCACTGGATCTGGAGAGTGGAGCTCTTTGGGACCCTGCCTTACAACAGTGGGTAGGGGGTGCGGGTAAATAGGAGCCAGCATCTGCCCCCCCTCAATTCTCAAGCGGGGCATCCTCCAGCTGGCAATCCTGAGCAAGACACCACCGAGGGGCCCCCCCACAGTCACAGACTCTGACAAAGCAGTGGAAACACAGCAGGGATCTGAAGGGCCAACCAGCAGCCAAGTTCCCCTTCTGAGAACCAAAAAGGCACAGCTCCGCCCTTGGAGCCCACGTCCCCAGCTGGGCCCTGCCCCTGGGAACAGAGGGGCCTCCTGCTGGTCCTGCTGAGAGCTCCTGAAACTCTCAATCCCCACACCCTTGGCTTGGGGCCGACCCTGGAAGCAGCACAGGAAAACGTCCGACAACCATGCTCAGACGGAAGCTCGCAGATCCATCCCATGGTCCACTGTGAGGCCACTGGTTGGGCTAAGAGCTAGTCATGCAGCAACACATAAGTTTTATTCTAATACTTTCAAAACATTGTACTCAAATACTCTACCTACTTACCCCCTGACCTCTCACATTCTATTTCTCTATCTCTGGACCTCTGCTCCTCTTTCAACCCTTATACTGCATGGATCTACACTTGATGGCTGTTGAGCAACATTGTATATCTAGGTGTTTAATCATTCTCTAGGTCAGAGGGACTTAAAGACAATAGAGATTGGATTGAGAGGCTTATTGTTTTGGATATAAATCGCTTATCAGTGAATAATTAGACTAGTCCATAACTGCACAAAAAGAAAGAGTGATAACACCAATCAAAACTTGTGAACATCTAGAGTCTGCCAGCTACAGAGGTCTAGGTTGGACATATCTGAAAAACTATAATTGTGTTTAGTATTAATCTTGCTCCCATTTTCAAATGGGCAGAACAAGAAACTCAAGAAAAATGTCAAATCAAGAAACAACACCTCCCACCTCCCCCACCCAATGTAAACAGCCAATGGAACAGTCACTGGCAAACCTAGAGGAGAGTCTTCCAAATGCTGTACAATGCAATTGATAAACATCATTAATGAAAAATGTGAAAATATAAAGAAAGAGATAAGGGAGGAAGCCATAGCTGAACAAGAGGAAACCATAAACAAGGTGATAAGTAAAAAAGAAGAAGCCATAAAGGAGGCCATAATAAAGGCTGTTCAAAGAAAGATGGATGAATTCATAGAATCTACAAATAAAAAGGTGACCGAACTCCAGCAAATGTTCAAAGAAAATAAAGCTACTGAGCTAACCACTCAAATGGAAATCAAGGAGCTAAAGAAATCCATACATGATCTAAAAGAAGAGATGCAAGGCATCAAAAATGAGCGATTAGTAGCAAGGGAGATGAAAAATAAAGTAGATAGCTTTGATAGCAGGTTAGACAATGCAGAGGAGAGAATCTCCGGGGCTGAAGATAATTTAGTTATTATAGAGAAAGAACAGAAAATGAGTCAATCCAAATCTAGGAAAAATGAGAGAGCGCTTCAGGAGGTCCAAGATACAATTAGGAAGCCTAATTTAAGGCTAATTGGTATTGAGGAGGGTCTGGAGAAAGAGGTCAATGGTATTGGAAATATACTTCAAGGAATCATCTCAGAGAATTTCCCAAATATCCAGAAGGGCAGACCCATCCAGATACAAGAAGCTTTTAGAACTCCAAACAGACCTGACCAGAAAAGAACATCTCACCGCCACATCGTAATCCGAACTGGATCAGTAGAAACCAAAAAAAGGATCCTAAAGGCAGCCAGGGAAAAGGGTTCAGTAACCTATAAAGGAAAACCAATCAGAATAACCCCAGATTACTCAGCAGAGACCATGCAAGCAAGAAGTGACTGGAAGCATATATGTCATGCCCTTAAGTCAAATAACTACCAACCAAGAATCCTGTACCCAGCTAAGCTCTCATTCATAACTGAGGGAACAATAAAAACATTCCATTCCAGGGAAAAGCTGCAACAATATGTCGCAACAAAACCAACACTACAGAGAATTCTGAAAGATGTTCTATACATAGAAAACCAAAATAAATGCAATATAGGGAAAGAAATGGCACCTAAACAGCATACTACCTAAGGACCACAAGAACTGTCAAGACACAGGCCCAAATAAAAGCTTTTAAAAATGGTAGGACCTAATAAATATCTCTCAACCCTAACTCTCAATATCAATGGACTCAACTCTCAAATTAAACGGCATAGGCTGTCTAGTTGGATCAAAAAGCAAGAGCCATCGTTCTGCTGTCTTCAAGAGACACATCTTACCCAAAAAGACAAGCATCTTTTGAAAGTGAGAGGTTGGAATAAACTCTATCCAGCTAACGGCCCCCATAAACAGGCTGGAGTTGCCATCCTCATATCAGATAAAATAGACTTCAAACCAAAATTAGTAAGAAAAGACAAAGAAGGTTACTACATACTACTAAAGGGATGTCTCCTCCAGGAAGACATAACGATCCTAAATATTTACACACCCAATCCCGGAGCTCCAAACTTCATCAAGCAAACTTTACTTACACTGAAACCATACATAGATCGAAATACAGTGATTGTCGGTGACTTTAACACACCACTTTCACCTATGGACAGATCAACAAGGCAAAAACTCAACAGAGAAACCTTAGAACTGAACAACTATATAGAACAACTAGATCTAACAGACATCTGCAGAATATTCCACCCAGCAACGACACAATATACGTTTTTCTCAGCAGCACATGGAACATTTTCCAAAATAGATCACATGTTAGGCCATAAAAAAAACCTGGACAGATTCAGAAACACAGAAATTATTCCATGCACACTCTCAGACCACAAAGGCATCAAACTGGAACTGAACACACATCTCCACCAACGAAAACCCTGTAACTCATGGAGACTGAACAACACATTGTTGAATCACCAATGGGTCATCGAAGAGATCAGAACAGAAATCCAACAGTTTATGAAATTTAACAGTAAGGAGCACACAAACTACCAACTCCTTTGGGACACAGCAAAGGCAGTACTCAAAGGAAAATTTATAGCGCTGAGTGCCTACAACAACAAGTTGGAAAAATTGCAAACCCACAAGTTAATGTCTCACCTTAAGCTCCTGGAAAAAGAGCAACAAACCAACCCTAATCCCAGTCGAAGAAAGCAAATAATTAAAATCAAAGCAGAATTAAATGATTTGGAATTCAAAAAAAGTATAGAAAGAATCAACAAAACAAGGAGTTGGTTCTTTGAAAGAATTAACAAAATTGACAAGCCCTTAGCAAATCTTACCAAAAAAAGAAGAGAGCATATCGAAATAAACAAAATCGCAGATGAAAATGGTAATATCACGACAGAAATTACCAAGATCCAGAATATCATGAGGGAATACTTCTCAAACCTTTACGCCAACAAATTTGAGAATCTAGAAGAAATGGATGAATTCCTAGACAATATTAACATACCCACACTGAACCAAGAAGAACTAAGCCAACTCAACAGGCCTATTTCAAGCTCTGAAATAGAAATGGCAATTAGAGAACTTCCACCGATGAAAAGCCCAGGGCCAGATGGATTCACAGCTGAATTCTATAAGGTCTTCAAAGCAGAGCTCACACCAATACTCCTCAAGCTCTTCAACGAAATTGAAAATGAAGGTTCCTTACCAAACTCATTCTATGAAGCCAGTATAACCCTGATCCCCAAACCAGACAGAGATTCATCAAAGAAAGAGAACTATAGACCTATTTCTTTGATGAACATCGATGCAAAACTTCTCAACAAAATACTGGCCAACCGTCTACAACAACTCATTAAAAAAAAATTATACACTATGATCAAACTGGATTCATCACAGGGAGGCAAAGCTGGTTCAACATACGCAAATCAATTAATATAATTCAACACATCAACAGGAGCAAGGACAAAAATCACATGATTGTCTCAATAGACGCGGAAAAGGCATTTGACAAGATCCAACACCCCTTTATGTTAAAAGCTCTGGAGAAACTAAGTATCCATGGAACATTCCTCAATGTAATAAAGGCTGTGTATGAGAAACCTACTGCTAGTATTACACTTAATGGTGAAAATCTAAAGCCATTCCCTCTAAAATCAGGAACGAGACAAGGATGCCCACTCTCTCCACTACTCTTTAACATAGTACTAGAATTCCTAGCCAGTGCAATAAGGCAAGAAACAAGCATAAAGGGGATCCAAGTAGGGAAAGAGGAAATAAAACTATCCCTCTTTGCAGATGACATGATTCTGTATTTAAAGAATCCTATAGACTCTACTCCCAAGCTCCTTGAGGTGATTCAAAGCTTTGGAAGAGTAGCAGGCTATAAAATCAACCCTCAAAAATCAACTGCCTTCCTTTATGCCAACAGTGAGAGGAACGAGGCAATAATCAGGAAAGAAACTCCTTTCACAATAGCCTCAAAGAAAATAAAGTACCTAGGAATTAGCTTAACTAAGAATGTAAAGGACCTTTTTGATGAAAACTTTAAAACTCTAAAAAAGGAAATTAAAGCAGAACTAAGAAATGGAAAAACCTCCCATGCTCCTGGATTGGAAGAATGAACATTGTGAAAATGACAATCTTGCCAAGAGCTATCTACAAATTCAATGCAATACCCATCAACATCCCAATGTCATTCTTTAAAGAAATAGAAGAGGCAATCCAAAATTTCATATGGAATAATAAAAGACCCCGTATAGCAAAAACACTTCTTAGCAGAAAGAACAGCGCTGGAGGAATTTCAATTCCAAACTTTAGACTCTATTACAGAGCTATAATTCTCAAAACAGCTTGGTACTGGCACAGGAACAGGCCTGAAGACCAATGGAATAGAACTGAGGACCCAGATATTAAACCACAGACCTATGGCCACCTAATCTTTGACAAGGGAGCCAAAAAAATAGAATGGAAGAAAGACAGCCTCTTCAACAAGTTGTGCTGGCAGAACTGGTTAAGCACCTGCAGAAAACTAAAGCTGGATCCTTCCTTGTTACCTTGCACTAGAATTAACTCCAAATGGATCAAAGACCTGGAGGTAAAAGCTGACACACTGAAAACTCTACAGGAAGGAATAGGAGATACACTAGGCCTCCTTGGCACAGGTCGAAACTTTCTTAATAAGGACCAAGAATCACAACAAATCAGAGAAAGGCTGGATAAGTGGGACTGCATTAAACTGCAGAGCTTTTGTATGGCAAAGGACATAGCTAGTAAACTAATCAGGAAGCCTACAGAGTGGGAGAAGATCTTCACCAACCAAACAACGGACAAAGGCCTCATATCTAAAATATATCAACAACTCAAAAAATTGAATCACTCCAAAACTAACCTCCAAAATAACAACCATCCCATTAAAAAATGGGCCAAAGACTTAAAGAGAGTCTTCTCTGAAGAAGAAACAAAAATGGCCTATAGACACATGAAGAAATGCTCAACATCTCTGGTCATAAAAGAAATGCAAATCAAAACAACTCTAAGATTCCACCTCACTCCAGCTAGAATGGCCAAGATCAGCAAAACGAATTACAACAGATGCTGGAGGGGATGTGGCCAGGAGGGATCCCTACTACACTGTTGGTTGGAGTGCAAACTCGTTCAACCACTATGGAAAGCAGTGTGGCAGTGCCTCAAAAGGCTAAACATAGAACTCCCCTATGACCCAGCAATTCCACTACTTGGCATTTACCCAACCACCCAGAAAAAAGGACATACTAAACCCACTAGCACAACAATGTTCATTGCAGCACTATTCACCATAGCAAAGATATGGAACCAACCTAGATGTCCCTCAGTTGATGAGTGGATCAACAAGTTGTATTTGTACACAATGGAATTCTATGCTGCTGTCAGAAAGAATGACATCGCCCCATTTGTCAGGAAATGGAAAGACAGAAAAAATCATATTAAGTGAAGTAAGCCAGACTCAAAGGAACTTAGGCTCAATGGTTTCCATCATTCGTCATAATCAGTAGAAACCTTGGGCTCTACTAGCAGAGATTTGCAATACAGCAAAATCTTGATACATAAGGACATATAATGTGAAGCTAATTGAAAGGACCTCCAGGATAGTGAAACAAAAGCCATATAATGAATGATTGTTGTCCTTAATGTACTATGTTGTCTCTCATCTCCTTTGCTGTCCCTTGGTTATCTCATATTGGTATAGTATCTCACTTTGTTATCTGATATATTGAACTTATTTGTATTTGGATATTTGAAATTTGATAGGGAAGGGGGGAAAACCAAGACGGGTGGGGGGTGTGGGGGGGGAGGGAAATGGGTACCAAGACATGTGATAGGGTATCAATGTATGTGAATTAATGCACCTTCTATCTGGCAAATATCATGTAACCCTTTTACTAATTACAATAAAAAAAAATAGTTAACTGCTCAAAATACGTGTTAAATATGAACCCTCATTTGCAAGAACTTCAAACTGTTTTGATGGTTAGTGATCATAAAGTTTATTATCAAGTTAATGATTAAAATGTATTATTGTCATAGTCATTCATTTCAGTAAATACTTTTTTAAAAAAACCAACACTGTGTTTCTTGTGATTGGTATTTTTTATAGCAAGGAACAGTTGTATTTTCCTTAAACAACAGTTGTGAAATGTCTTGTGCTGATACAGGGTAAAATTGAAGTATCAACATTGTTTATGTAGGATTTCCAAGCCATAAATCAGTCAAAGGTACATTCTGTTCTGCAGTCCACTTATTTATATAAATGGGCTTTTCTGATTTGTGCGACATTTCACTTGACATTGTCAAATAATAAAAGCAATAATACCCATTTAAGAGTAAAGTTTTTTGTCAAATGCAGAAGAAATGATTCTTGTAAAAAAAAATAATCACTCTGCTTTCTCCAAATTTTCCAATCTACAATAGCACATTTACCAACAGTCTTTTAAATAATTGTGGTACAATGACTTTTTATTTTGTGTATAGCATTATTTTTTTACTTTTATTAGGAACGTGAGGTATTTTATAATTTAAACTGAAGTTTACTTTGTCATAAATCAACATCACTGAAATTTTTGTTTGTTTTTGAATTAACTTGCCTTCAGAATTCCTTCTTTGGTTGTAAATACCTACTGTCTTTCTTATAGACTCATGGAATAAAATGAATCTAAATATACAGAGTACAGAATACCTATGCTGGTGGGAAGCATTTTACAGACATTGTCTTGTGAATTTTGAAAACTAATCCGATATATTGTTAATTCCATGTAATGGGTAAGAAAAAGAAAGAAGGAAGGGAAAGAAAGGAAGTTGTTCTTTCCTTATTTCTAGTTTATATTCTATTTTCAGTCTCAAACAAGTTGTATTTATGTAGTGTGGCAGACGCATAGTATTTGTTTGTTTTAATTTCAATGAAATTAAACTTGGTGGATGTAATTATCACACTAAAATCTCTCTGATGCCAAAATTTTGTATAGCTAATTAGGGAAGTCTAGCAAGAGACAATTTGTCCTTTGAAACCTTTCCATGAAGATTTAAGACTTCTCTTCAAAGTTTAGTGATCTATTTGGTTCTAAATATTGATTCTATCCTCACAGGTACTCACAGGGTTTTTCATGCAGCCATCAATCCCATCACCCTGTTTGCTATATTTTTCCCTTTGTTCTGGTCTAGAGAAAGTTAAAACTTTGTTACAAATTCATCTGCAGATTAAGGATTGTGGATCCTTTAAATTTTAAACTCTGATATGTAAACTAAATTTTTAGTATTCTTAGAACACCTTTTTTCTTTTTTTGTTGTTGTTCAACTAATTTTTGCTCTTACAGGTAGGAAGCATGGCCTTATAATTACTTTCTTGCTACAGATTTGTAAATATCTCCTAGACTTTCACTCTATTGAGTTTCTCTCAGGAAGACAATCAGTGATCTGCCAGATCTTCTGGACTTTGGTACTGATGATTCTGTGATTAAAATTTACTCCTTCCAAGTAACTGCACGAGCATTAATACTTTATCATTCACCTATTTTTGCTGTCCTATGTTGGGAGCTTTCCCTCTGAGCTTTACAAAAGGAAACTTTGTGTCTTTCTACTCTAATTTAGATGCCACCTGCCATTTGATATGCTTAGGCACATATGTCAAGCACAACTTTTTTGAATTCCTTTATGGGAATTCAATTTATGGTCATTGCTTATTTCATCCCGATAGATATTGATTTTGATTGGCTCTGGCTTTTCTATCTAGATGTTCTCAGATCCTGACATGTTCCTCTCTATATGAAGATGTCATAGCACCAAAGAATATATAGTTTATCTATGTTTTATATATTTGTATATATATACTCTGTTTTATATATATGTTTTATCTATAATCTGTGAAATGTGTATCTGGATAAGTCACTTGCTCTAATAAGCAGCTTTGTGTAAGTAAATGCATCCTTAGCAACTCAGCGTGCCTTGGGTATTTGCTGCCAATAATTAGGGCATGTGAAACACCAAACTAACACACATTTCACCACCGGGGGTAGGACTGCAAACACCAGATACTTGGTGAAAACTTAATGCTGCATCACTGCTAGTTATAAACAAATGCCAAAAATGGGAGCAAAACTGATTAGTTACTGTAAATCCACATAAACCAGCCACCAAGAACTGTTTGGAACTATGACCTTGAATCTGTAATGCTCTTCCTTAAGCACATATGGTACAGTATAGCTGTATGGATGGAAATAAAAACATGGAGAAAAAAACTAAAGGGAGGATGCAGGTTTGTAATCTGAATCTGGTCATATTCAGATATAACTAAGTGAAATACCAGCTCTTGTATATAATGCTCAGATTCGCACTTGATTTTCAAATGCATACAAAAAGAATCTTAAAAAAAACCAGATTGGTAATGACACAAGATCAGGTCTGAGGACAAATGGAATAGAACTGAAATCCCAGAAATCAACCCACAGACCCATGGCCACCTAATCTTTCATAAAAGAGTCAAAAAAACATGATGGAAGAAAGACGCCTCGTCAACAAATGGTGCTGGCAGATTTGGTTAAGCACCTGTAGAAACTTGAAATCATTCAGTTTAGTTGGTTTAGATCTTCTTGGTTTAGTTTGGTTATATCAGTATTTCCTAGAAATACCCAAATGTCCATAAACAAGGACATACTAAAGCTACTAGCACAAAGATGTTCCTTGTTGTATTATTTACCATAGCTAAGATATGGAACTAATACAGATGCTCCTCAGTAGATGAGTGGATAAAGAAGATGTGCTATTTATACATGATGGGATGCTATGCTGCAATAAGATTGTCATTAATCCATTTCTAAGGAAATGAAAAAACAGAAAAAAATCATATAAAGTGAAGTAACAACAAAATACTGGAAATAGCTATAATTCTCAACAAATATAAATTCTAAAGATTTATTAGTGGGTACATATATATACACACACATACACTCATATAAATAGGCATACATACATATACATATATATTCCATGTCTATAGATAAATGCGTAGTAGGCTGTATGTATCATACAACTAGAGGCACATAAATACAATTGTTTTAATGAAATAGGAATTTGTTGGCATTTTTAAAATAGCCTTGAAGTTTTCTGCAATATTTTTAGATGATTTTCTCTATGCTTGGCATATACATAAATATGTAAGTGTGTATGTGTTTATATACATATGATATATATACATATATGTATATATTTATATATATCAACCCAGGAGCCCCTTGGTGAATGAATGAATCGAGAATTGTGGTAAATACAAAACAGAATTCTATGCTGCCATAAGAATGTATGACGTTGCCTCATTCTTAAGGAAATAGCAAAAATTGGAAAAATCATTAGTGAAATAAACCAGACCCAAAGAAACATAGGCCATGTGATTTCACTCATTTGTAATAATTAGGATAGTTCTAGCAGTGTATCACATTAAAATAATGTTAATTGAAATAAACTCCAATATTTGGAAACAAGGGGCTTTTAAAAATGTGCTTTATGCAGTTATTGTCCCCCTTTGATTTGTCCCCTGTTGTCAGTATTTTTAATTTCAGTACCCTCTATCTGGCATATAAGTCTTTCTGACTTTGGAATGGGAAGGGGACATACAGAAATGGGAGAAAAAAGACAAATTGTGAATCAGCAAGGTGATACACACGAGACTGTATGTTGGAAATGCACTTTACAATTTTTAAGGGGGGGTGGATTTGGGGAAGAAGAGAACAATGTTCCACAAGCATTATACTCATTATATTCCTTATGTAACTCTAACCCCTCTGCACATCATCTTTACAATAAAAAAATCAAAAAATACTTTAAAATATTCTTAATAAGAGTCATATCTTTGCACTATGAATTCTTGTAATTTATTAACAAAATTGAGTTTGCAGGGGATTATTTTCTCAGGGTTCTCATTTTCTAGAAGGAGAAAAAAGTTAACAAACAACAGATTTGTACCTCACTGCTCAAAAAAATATGATGAATATAAATAAATATTGTAAAATATAATCATGAACATTTTTTCATATTTTTCCTTTTTTCATATATTTTTATTGTAGTTAATAAAAGGGTTACATTATATTCACCAGATAGAAGGTGCATTACTTCACATACATTGATACCCTTTTCTCATGTCTTGGTCCCTATTTCCCTCCCCCCACTCCCACCCCTCATCTTGTTTTCCCCCCTTCCCTATCCAACTCAAATAACAAAATACACATATATGCAATACATCAGATAACCAGGTGAAATACTGTAACAATATAAGATAATCTAGGTATAGCAAAAGAGATGAGAGATAGCATGGTACGTTAAGGACAACAATCACTCATTATATGGCTTTTGTTTCTATATCCTGGAGGTCCTTTCATTTAATGTCATTCTATATGGCCTTATGTATCTAGGTTTTGTTCTATTGTAAATCTCTGTTAGGAGAGCCCAAGGTATCTACTGATTATGACAAATGAGGGAAACCACTGAGCCTATGTAATTAATAGAAGGGTTGCATTATATTCACCAGATAGAAGGTGCACTACTTCACAGACATTGATACCTCTTCTCATGTTTTGTCCCCATTTCTCTCTCCCATCCCATCTGCTCATATTGTTTTCTTCCCTTCCCTTTCCTATTTCAAATAAATAAACGTACATACAATATACCAGATTACAAGGTGAGATATTTTAACAATATCAGAATAACCAAGGAACAACAGATGAGAAGTAACATAGTACATTAAAGACAACAATCACACCTTACATAGGTCTTGTTTCCATATCTTGGCGGTCCTTTCATTTAGCCTCATCCTATATGGCCTTATATATCTAGTGGGTTTTTTGCCATTATGAATTTTTATTTTTATTTTAGTATATAGAGGGGTTACAGTTGTATTCACCAGATAGAAGTTGCATTACTTCTCACACATTGATACCCCTTTTCATGTTTTTGTCCCTATTTCCCTCCTCTTACACTCTCCCCTCATTTTTCCCCTCCTATTTTAAATAAGCAAACAGACATATAAATGATATATAATATACCAGGTAACAAAGTCAGATACTGTAACAAACTGAGATTAATAAGGGCAACACTAGAAGAGAAAAAAACACAGTACCTTAAGAACAACAGTCACTCATAATTAAGCTCTGTATTCCTGTCTTGGAGGTCATGAACATTATTTTTTACTGAAACTGGAGACAAGCTGATATTGTTAACATGCTCAAAAATAAGTGAAATTAACAATGTACAAAGATTTTGTAATTTTGTAATTCTTTTGGACTTGAGCCTCAACCACTGATATAAATATTTATTAATTCGTCTTGCCTGAGGCAGTGCTAAAATGATGAGAACTCTTTCACAGTTGATCAAAAATCTCTTAGTGGCCTGAGACTGCCTGTTCCTCACACATCTTCCTGGCCACACCTTCACTGTCTAATAAGAAACAAAATAGCAACTACAATATAAACCACTTTTAAAATTTCTTATTCTCCCTTTCTCAACTTTTAGCCTTACTTTCTAGCTGATTTGGGATATAAGAGTTTGCATATTTGAAGATGACCTTTTCTATTTTTTTACTCTGAGTTTGAATTTATATTTTAAAATAAGGTTTATTGGTTGCCACATGTTGACTTTGCCATGACTGCTGAAGTAATATACTGCTGAAGTAATAACAGCAAACCGTATCTGCAACTGCATAAAGAGAAATTGTTCAAAATACTTTGATGAAGCAGCCCCCAGTGGATCCTGTCTGTAATTCTGTCTACTCAGGATGCTGCGGTCTGAGGCTTATGATTCAAATCCAGCCTGGGTAGAAAAGGCTGTGAGAATCTTTCCTCTAATAAACTATGAAAAAAGCCAGAAGTGGAGATGTGGTTCACTGGTAGAGCACTAGCCTTGAGGAAAGAAAGATCAGGGAAAGAGCACAAACTGAGCCAAAGCCCTAGAATGGGCAAAACAAAAACAAAAATAAGAAACAACCCAAAGAATCACAAAACAACTTTCATGATTTCTTTTAATAGTGAACTTCTTAACAAGAAAGGTTGTTATATGCATATGAATATTGTACCGTATTTTAGTTACATTTTGGGAAATTGGTTATGAGTTTTGTTTGATGTGCAATTATAAAATTTTTCCTATTTAAAAGGAAATATTGGGAATAAACCTCTGGTTATCTTATGTTATTGTTGTTGGTTGAGGGCTTGAGTCCTGTCCCTGACTTCAGCTCAAGGCTAATGTTATACCACTTTGAGCCACAGCACCCCTTCTGGCATTCTAGTGGACTCACGGACTTTCATGCCCAGGCTGGCTTTGAACTGTAATCCTCAGTTTTCAGCTTCCTGAATAGCTAGAATTACAGTTGTGAGACACCAGTGCCCAGACTTGGTTAATATTTTAATGTAGAACATTATATTTTTCAGGACGGGTTCAAGAATTTTATTAATGCTAAACAAAAAATGATATTCTACTAGCTATCTTCCATCTATCTGTCTCTCTATGTATCTTGTTTTTCATGTACTTTTTATATATGTTTATGTATAATTTATTTCTTTTTCTTTCTTTCTTTTTCTTCTTCCTTCTTTCTCCTTAATCTACTTTTTATCCTGTTAGAAGCAATGGCTTTGGAAAGTAGAAAATGACAGTAACAAATTGGAAAGCCTGTGTATAGGTTTTCTCCCTTTCTGTGTGAGAATCCAATTGACACAAATAGCCTCTGTATCTCTGAAGCAAGGTTGAGAAAAACTTGAGTAACAGTGTAGGATTTTTTTCTTAATGACACAAGTCCTGAAGAGCACACTAGAGGCAACTTTTTCTAACCCCCTGACTCCAGTAAGAATGAACCTAAATAATTTTGAAGAGATAGTTATTTGCAATCCTGAACGATATCTAGAAAATGAAAATCTACTCTTTGGTAACTTAGTTTCACACAGTCATTGTCTCAATATGTACTATTAAGAGGCCTAAATACACACATTACTGACACAATAGGCTGTAATTGGGCTTTGAAACTACTGTACAATATCCAACAAATGATTATTTAGGGAGTTACATTCACCCATTATTGATGCAGCAGCCCTTAATAGTACCTTTGTTGTCAGAGGGGTTGTGTTGCTTAATCTCCTTAGCTCTGCTTGAAACAAATTGGTGCAGGCCACACACAGTGGAAGAGTTCCCATACGTATGTGCAATCATTATATAAACTTAAATTTATATCTCATGAAGCTGGATGGAGATTTTTGAAACATTTAAAGACAGTTTTGAAGACCTGCTGCAATTGGATTGATGGAGACTTTGTACAAATGTGTGGAGGGTTTCTACCCTCATGTGCAAGTAAAATGCTGCTGGCAGAGGTGTTATCAGAGAAAACTCAATGGAAGACAAATCTCTCTCCATGATGGTCCCAGCCCATAATAACTTGGGGTTCATCCCAGATTCACTAATAAGGCACTATTAGTTACTTAAAGAAACAAATGGACAATTAAAATACACTGAAAACAGCAGGAAAACTGAAAAGACTCAGCACATACATGGAAGTCTCTGAAAAGAAAGAGAAAATACATATAAGAAAGCACTGAAAAAATTTATACTGAATGAAGTAATTGCAATGAAATAGCAAAGGTTGAGCACAGTAGAATATTGGGGTTGGCGAAGAGTAAAAGATCCTGTGGATTGACAGATTGAAAAATGAAAATCTCTTGACTCAAGAAAGATAGGACTATACACTGAATAAAAGTGAACAGAGATTCTTGATCTATGACATTGTGCCTCCCTACCAGGTCATAGCCTAGCAATCTGGGAAATTTCAAGTGATCTGAAAGATCTCAAGTGCAACTGCAAGTTCTTTTGAAAACTTTAGTTGGTATAGCATCACTCTAAATAGTCAAGTTGTCAGAGACTGTAGTTTTTGGAGTGTCATGATCTAAATTTTTTGAACAGATTCAGGAGATTTGAAGATGGATTTCCTTATTTTTTAGCTTATCATAACCTCTTTCACTAAATGATAATAATTAGCTATAAAATCACCTAGGATATACCATCAATACTCTCAGGTTTTCACAGGTTCTAATTGACAGTATTCCACCTAAAAAGAGCAGCATATGTATGTATGTATGTAGGTAGGTAGGTATGTATGTACATATGTAGGTATGTATGTACGTATGTGTATATATACACATATATACATATTTCTAGGAATACATAATACATGTTTCTACATAATATATAATTTCTAGGAAATGAAAATCTACTCTTTGGTAACTAGTTCCACTATCACACAGTCATTATACTATATATACTATAAAGAGGCTATTAAGATCAAGAATATACATATATATATATAGAAAGACTGATTAGATTCTATGTTGTAAGTAAACATCAGTAACAAAAGAAGGACATAGAGAGAGGGCTAATTTTATGTCTACTTCACGGAAGGAGATACCCTGTTAGCAGGTAAACACTTATGTTTGTCTTTGAGCATGTTTCTGGAAGGGATTACACTTAGGAAAATAAGTTGGGTGAATATAATTCCATTCTATGAATGGCAAAATAATACAGAAAAAGCAGAGGAAGAGCAAATATTCTTTTTGCTCTTCAGCTATGATATTCAGCTTTCTCTTATCTCAGAAACTGGCATTCTTTGTTCTCTGGCCAGTCCAGACTAGGAATTATACATTTACTCCTTTCATTTACAGTTTCTACATGTACTGATGAGATATCATTTCTTTCCTGTAAGCTCAGTTTACAGTCAACAACTTTGGTCCTTCTTGACTCAAAAAAATATGTGAATCAAATTATTCTCACCTTTTTTTCTGCTTACCTATTTTCAACCCATAAGAAATATCACAATTAGGCGAACTGATTTTGGAAAACAAACTACTTTTGGCAAATTTTAAAGCATTCTACATAGGAATAGGAAGATAGCAATTTCCACAACTCGATGAAGAACAATAAGAAATGTCAAGAAATAATGAATTAATAAAAATACCAAAGTACTAAGAAAATATTGTTAATTAAAGTATTATACTTAGTCACAAGATTAATAGTTTTACCTATAAAGACAGGTAATGAAAGAAGCTAAGTGATATGTGAAAGGGGTAAACCGCAAAAGCACCCAGACTAAATCCTGGGTTTCCAGGAATGTAACAACAGACTGCTCTCCTACCCCTTGCTGTACTTTATTTTTAACAGGCAGTCAGCATGAGGATGGAGCCAGCCAAACCTCTCACTAGATCTTGGCTTCACTTCCTGGATTGGCTGCATCAATAAAATTTGTATTTAAATAAAATATTTGCATATCAAAAATACTTTTCTAGTGCAATATAGAAAAAAGAAGTGAAATAAATATGAAATAAAATTCACTCAGATCCAAGTAGGAAAAGTAAAAACACATAATTTTTTCTTGCCAATCAGGTAATTATCTACTTAGAAAAATCTTAAAAAGTATGAAAAAAATCTAACAAGCAAAACCCTAAAGTCAAAAAGAAATAAATCCTTTTATAACTACTAAGTTCAACAAGTGTCAGGATGCATTATAAAATATTTAATATCACCTATAATTACCACTAAGACAAGAAATATTCAGGTGTGAATTAAAACTAACATCCGAAATTTTGTTTAAAGAATGAAGAAAAAATTAGGTACCAATGTCTAATGCCTGTAATCTTAGCTCCTTCGCAGGGTGAAAATAAGACTATCATTTGAGACCAGCTTAATGATGTACACTTTGGAATATGTCATGCCAAGCTTTGACAGACTTAATTTGGGAGGATGCCAATACAAGACTAGGCTGGGCATAAAAATTCCTCAGACTCATCTATTTGAAGGTAAACTGAAAGTGGATATAAGCATCTATGATGTCAGTGACAATTAGAAGCCTAAAAGTAACTTTTTCCTGGGTGAGTTGATTCCCTGTCCTGAAAATATTATAAGGTCATATAGAATGATGCTAAATGAAAGGACCTCCAGGATATAGAAACAAAAGCCATATAACGAGTGATTGTTGTCCTTAATGTACTATGTTATGCATATATAGTATATATGCATATTTGGTTATTTGAAGTAGGATAGGGAAGAGAGGAAAACAAGATGAGGGGCAGGGGTAAGGGGAGGGAAATGGGGACTAAGACATGAGACAGGGTATCAACGTATGTGAAGTAATGCACCTTCTATCAGGTGAATATAATGTAACCCTTCTATTATTTACAATAAAAATATATGAAAAAAAAGAACAGGACCAGATGCATGGCTCAGCAGTAGCCAATTAGCCTACTGGGCAAGAGATCTTCGGGCTAAGCCCCAATATTACTAGGGATGTTTTCTCAAGGAATTATAATGGGTTCATGTGAAAAGTTATTTAAACTAATTTTCATCTCATCATGATTTGCTGACAAACACTGGGTCAAACTCAAATATTTAAGATACCACTGATGGAATATATACAGCAAGATAAGGAACTAAATGACCTATAGCAGCATATCTAATAGTGGTAGCTGTGGCCCTATCCCTTGAACCACACTTCCCCTTTCCTAGTGATTAATTGGAGGTAAGAATCTCATGGCCTTTAGTGCCTCTTGATAGCTAGCATTACAGGTGTGAGCCACAGTGCCCTGGCTAATCTTTGCTGATTTTAACTTTTTCTTTCTTTTTGTTTGGAACAATTTTCAGAATATTTTACATTCATTGTGAAGAAAGCTTTTAATTCCCATAAATCAAAACTTTCCTTTATACTACATTAACTTTCGAGGCAAAATAATGCAAATATTTATGCAAGTGACAGATTTTTCCCCAAGAATATTGTGTGAAAACATCTTTTTCTAAATAACTATATATATAAATATATGTTTTTCAGAAAGGCATCTTTTGGGGGGATGAGCTAAGACTAGCAACATGAATACAGGCATCAGAAGAATATTTTTTGGTAATGATTGAGTCACACACAAGAACTCTATGTATCTATACAAAGACTTTTGTCTGTTCATTTGACCAATTGTGCTTATAAAGTTTTCTGCCTATTCATTATATCAACAGTTAACATTAGCCTGAGACAGGAATCACTTGTCTCAGAAGACCACTTCATAATAAAAATAAACGTCTGCAACAGGGACTTTACTGGAGCTTAGCAGAGTTGTAAAGATGAGCTTCTCCCTTCTCTTATGATTCCTGATGACTCTCCTCTGCATTTGAGCTCTTGCTTCCTTCTCTCATCCTCATGCTACAAATGTTCTCTGTAATCAGGAGTGAAAGGATGGATGCACACTGCAGGCTGTCACCTGAGTAATTGCAGCATTTAGACAGGAAAATAGTACTTGGAAGCAGTCAAAGGAAAAAAAAAAGTGCTGTATAATGTTTTCCTACAAAATACATATATATATAATATACAAAATCATCAATGCATTGATTTTTCTTCACTCTCTATCAAAATATCTCTTTTGAAGGTCATCTTAGGTGAGCCATTTAATTCAGACAATCTTTTAACCTTCCATCGCTAGTAGACCGTTTGGCGATGTAATTCTCAAGACTGTCATGTTCAGCAATTGAACTGGACAGAGCCTTATTAGAGACGGGCTTTTCCCTGATTAATCACAATCAGTTCCCATGTTCTGAAGAGCACTAGAAATTCGTGGAACTGGTTTTCAGAGACACTCAAGCCAGATGTTCCTATCAGAAGTGCTGCTTTTTATACCTACAAAATTAGATCCTGAAATTCATTGTATTATTGTTCCATGAAACCAAGCTTTTATGCTATCAAGGTAAAAGTCCAAAAGAAGCATATATAGTCTCTTTTATTTCTGATTGGCATCCTAAATAAAGTTATCTGTAACTTTAACTTGAGTTTATGCCTCCAGAGTTTATACATTTGTGAGTCAGATTTTTCTGAACAAATTGATTCCTTTGCTAATAAAACAATATATTTGAAGAGAAAACATTTTAGTGAAAGTGAATCTAATTTAGAATTATTTGGGAAACCACAATAGCATTGAATTATTTTTAACCAGCACTTATGAAACATACATATGAAATGCAAAATAGATTGCAAATCTATTGATATTGATGTCATGGTCTTCACTGGGCAAATTCAAGATGAAAGCTAATAACCATAATAATATTTTAAAACAAGAGATTTTAAAAACCACTTTGCTAATTTACACATGTATGAATTCACTCCCCTCCCCCCTCCCCTTCCTTACTTTCTTTCCTATTCTCCCATGGTTCCACTCGCCCTCTTGTCACTCCTCTTCCCCATACTCTCCACCTCATTCTCTTCACTCTCCTCCTCCTTTTCCTCTTCCCCTTCCTCCTTTCCCTCCTTCTGACAGCATTTGTGCTTTAACTAGTGCCTGGAGCTTATAAAACAATTCATTTATCACTTGAGATGCGTCTCTAGCTCCTTTGTGCGTTACCTATTTTTTGAAAATAGAGTCTCACTTTATGTTCCCGTTGGTAGCAGATGAATCCCTCCTATCTGTTGTTAGGGATGACAGACCAGCACCAGCCATTGTGCTGCCTTTGTAGTTGGGGTAACAAGAGTGAGTCCTTCTCCCTTTCCCCACCCAGGTATTAAGATGAAATCTCTTCCAAGGTTTAAGGCTGGCCTTAAACCATGCTCCCTCAATTTCTGTCTACTAAGTAGCTGGCATTGGCCTGTTCTTACTTTCCTCTTCCCTAATGTTTATAGAGATACTGTAGTCTCCTATCAGTCACAGTGAACAGCTTTGTTACGTATAAGAAGACAAAACAGATTTTCATAGAGGCCACGGCTTGTTTTAGTGAAAGGAGATAGCAAACAAGCAGTTTATCAATCAAGAATACACACACCCTCCCATAACCTGTGAACCTGCATGACTATCTAGTATAATTATCATTGCTTAGGAAAAAATATTTTAATATATTAACCATTTGCCTATATTAACTTTAAAAGAAGTCTAATTAGAAACAACCCATTTGGGAACCTTAACAGAAATGTGTTCATGAAATATTAAGAATGTGGATCTCAATCAGTGTAAATGACAACAAAACTGACTTCCTTGAAACTTTCTTAAACCCAGGCATCTACGGCTTGCTCCTCTCATTCCATCTAGGTCTTAGGAGGGTTAGATCTAGGAGACTGAGGGCAGAGAAGTCCATGAGACTCTTCCAATTTATCAGCAAAAAGCCAAATTGGAGGCATGATCCGAAAGAGAGAGAGAGAGAGAGAGAGAGAGAGAGAGAGAGAGAGAGAGAGAGAGAGAGAGAGAGAGAGAGAGAGAGAGAGAGAGAGAGAGAGGAGGGAGGGAGGGAGGGAGGGAGAGAGCCCCTGGGTTCAAGCTCTGGTATTCACACAGAAAGAAGAAAAAGCCAGATGCCAGTGGGTCACACCAGGAACCCCAGCTACTCAGGAGTCTGAGATCTGAGGATCCTGGTGAGAAGCTAGTCAGGGAAGGAAAGTCCGTAAGACTCATATACAATTGACCACAAGGAAACAGGAAGTGGTGTCGCACTGTGGCTCAAAGTGGTAGAGCACTAACATTGAATGAAAAAGCTCAGGAACAAGACCTAGATGCTGAATTCAAGCCCCACAACAGACCCAAAAATAGACCTCCCCATGAAAGGGACTTTATGATTAGAATTCTGCGTGGTTGGGTAGGTTCAGGGGATTATATCTTGTCAAACCCACTACAGAGGAGATGGTTGAATCTCTGTTCTAGACTAGCCTGGCAGAAAATCTGTAAGAGCTCCAACTAAATAAATAAGTGAAGAGTGGAAATTGTAGTTACACAAAATGCATATGAGGGGTAATTTACACTGTAAGGCAGGCCAAGTAAAATGTTTAAGACCACATCTCAATAATTAAAGCAAAAGTATGGCACAAATTGTATAGTACTTGAGTACTTAGCACTGTCAAACTGAACAACTTAGGTTGTCCCTGCCAAATGGACCTACTTTTATTAAAAGTGTTATTAAATAAATGATAAAGTTGAAAGAATAATCAACTGTGTTATAGCATATTTCCAATTATTCTAGAAATAAAGTTTTACTTTGTGGTCTGTTCAGATCCTAAGTTGATCAATTACATGTCTTAAAGTAGCAGTTAACACAAACTTGTGATTCTACATGAGAACAATTGGGAAGAGGGTAGCCCATCTTCCAGGTAAACCAAACAATGCTAGCTCCTACCATATTTGGACACTCAAGTGAAAGCCAATGAGTAATATCAATACTTGTTTTCTTGTTGTTTTGTTTGTGAAATAAGTGAACCATTGTTTGGGTTTACTACGTTTCAGAAAGGTGGTGTGGTCGATATCTCGCTTCTTAACTACTATAGTGGTTTCCCCTGAGTTTAACCTTCTGCGGTCTTCTTTTTTTTCATATATTTTTATTGTAATTAATAGAAGGGTTACATGATATTTGCCAGATAGGAGGTGCATTAATTCACATACATTGATACCCTTTCACATGTCTTGATCCCATTTCCCTCCCCCCACTCCATTCTGTGGTCTTCTTAACTGTTTTCACAAGTCGTAAATAACTCTTGGGTACTCTCAGACCAAAGAGGATAGGGACTCAGTTGTATTTGGGGGAATGATTGTGATTTTCCTAGAAGAACTAAGATGGCTTTACAAAGACTAATCTTATCTCAGAAGTAAATACCATGCGTTTTTAGCCTTATTGCCAGTTTCCCAAGACTAAAGAAATTAAATATCAAAATTATATTTAACTATATTAAGGCTTCAATACATACCCATACATGATAGCAAATTTAACTGAAATAGCACTTGCCTAACTTTTAAAGTCACATTTAAAATGGCCATAAATCTAAAATATTCTATCAGTTTTATTTTCCATAAACTTAATATGTTTGATATTGCTATGTGAAACTTATACATAAGCTGTTCAATAAAATTTTGTAGATATTAGTGAGAAAACACACTGAGAAGTTTTAAAAAGTGGCTTATTAAGCAGAATATATCCTAAAATTAAACCAAGTAACTATGATAAATCTAGGTGCTTACCTGAGATACTCAAGCAATAAGAAAGTAGTAGAGTTAAAGATAATTTTATATTTATAATTATTTCTCTTTCAAGACATCTTCTGGTTTGGCCTAGGAAAGCAAACTTAGATGTAAGAACACAGACAAGATATATGGAAAAATGAACACAAAATCTTTTGACAATATATTCTTTCTTCTCGTTTTGTGCAAAGAAAAACAGAATTTTAATTGAAAGTTTTTAAAATGACCATCAATAAGTGAGTCATGAATATTAAGATATACAAGTCTATCCTTGCTCCATATTCCCTGATAGAGAATCTGTCTTCAGAGACTATATCTAATTTTAAGTCAATTATAAAGTATCACTAGTGATTCAATCAATTAACAAAAATTTTCTGCTGTTTTGTTCCTGGCTGCTGTCCCAAAGAAAACTCTTCTTCTCCTTCTTCTTTTGGATTCCCTCTTGACATGCACTTAATCAAATTAACTCTAAATAGAAAAACTGAATAAAGAGACCAAAGAAAAATGTTTAACTATAAATTATTTGCATGTCTCTTGAGAAAGGAGTCTCTCTCTTTAGATTAAAGTATAGAAGAGTTTCCTTCCTGTAAATCCTCTTTAACATCATTCAGTGTCATTTTTTAAGAGCATATAGTAAAGATAATATGAAAGAGTCCAGTAAAAAGGCTGTGTGCATGTTACTGATTTTCTCCAGTCATTAGTCATTGAGCTGCATGAGCTCCTATGGGAAATAATGAGGAAAAAGAAAAAAGAAAAAGAAATGAATATAATGCCTATGTTACAGCTTCAACAATAACCTTACAGGCTACCAGATGATCATGTTTCGTGTCTATTTTGATAACTTTTATTAATACAGACAAAATATTTGTAAACAATTGATGTGAGATTACATTTCAGAATATATGCATTCATGACAACTAAAGCACATAATGAAACTACTAATGACAATTTGGGGTTGTTTTTAATTTCATAGAAACATGCAAATGCTAGTGGCAAATATTCTGGCTGAGATGGCCATAGAATCACTTCATCTCTGTGAGTGACTCTAATTTTCAAATAGTCTGGCAGTCACATCAAGGAGGGAAATGACTGTCTAGAATTGGTTAAATTATTCATATGTATTATTTACCAAATGGTAGCTTTCCTATGAAACAACTAGAACTAAGAACATCAATTTAAATTCACAACATCATGACTACTCTAAGTATATTAAGTATGAAAGTCTTTTTCTGGCAGATGAGTGATGCCAGTTTAATTAATGTACAGAAACTAGGCTAACAGAATGTTCCCTGCTCTCCTGGATTTGACTTTCTAAGTAGTGTTGTTGATACTGTGGGCAGTTTCAGGAAGAAGCATACAGTTTAGGGCTCTGCACTGTTTTATTTGAAAACCAAATGCCTACAAATGGTTAATGAATATATTTTTCCTTCACCTTGTGCTATATCTACAAGGCATTCTAGAAGGACTCAAGTTAAAACTCAAAAGACACAGTATGCAAGCAATGGAAAACAGACTTTTGAGGGGGAGCACATATGAGGTGTTCAAACTTTTCATAATTGGTAATTTAATCTAGTAGTCTTCATTTGTAAATATTCAGAGTACAGTATTCTTGGTAGAATATGGTATACATGAGGCAAAAATACTGACAGAGATGAGCACTGAAGTTAAAGGAAACCTAGTACGTCTCTGGGGTTGATTCTTGACTTTTTAATCAGAGAAACAGAATTGAAATTCATTCCAGTAATTTAATTTCTGGGGGAAAAATCAGAGGAAATTAAACCAACATGTTGAAGTCATATGTGTAACTTCATGTTCGCTGCAGCATTAAACACATTAGCCAAGACATATAATTAGCCTATGTGCCTCTCGACAAATGAATGGACAAGGAAAATATGGTAAACAGAAACATCAAAATCCCATTAGTCTTAAAACAGATGGGAAAGGTTAGAAAATTCTGAAATTTGTACTGGTATAGTTGAAATGTAATACACTGTGTAAAGGGTAATTTTCCAGGCACAGAAAAATGTAAACACTGCATTGTTCCTTCATATATAGTACGTATGCTAATTAGGTACAGACAGTCATTCCACAAATTACATAGACTTTAAAATATCAAGTCACAATGATAAATAGATGCAATTGAATCAGTTTTGTATTTGGAAACCTAAACAGATCTGGAGAGGCTCTTTAAATCCCTCATAGCTACCTAAACATTATGCAAACTGAAGTAAATAATGTACCAACTTGAGATTTTAATATTTAGGCTTGTATATAGAGGTAATGTTACCTTATAATTTAATTAATTTTTTAAATTTTATTTTATTTGATTGTTATTGTGATATACAGTGGAGTTACACTTACACAAGTAAGGTGATGTGAACATTTCTTGTCAAATATTGTTGCCCCTCCCTCATTTTCTCAGACTTCTTCCCAGACTCTTCCCACCTCCCCCCAAGTTGGAAAGTTCATTCCCAACATAGTGTCATGTGAGTATCACTATTTTATTATTTATTCACCTTTTGTCCTTTGTCTCGCCATTTTGTGATTCCCCTTCCTGTCCTCAAGTCAGATAAACATATACAAGACACAGGGTACCAAATAAAAAACAGTGACAACAGGGGACAAGCCAAAGGGGAAATAATGAAAGAAAAAAGAAGCAAGTTCACACAGTACATTACAAAGAAACAAACAAATAGGAAAACAAACTCTTGTTTCCATATCTTGGAGTACATTTGGATTAGCATTATCTTAATATGGTCAATATGTATTGCACAATTGTGATCCTCTGCTAGGACTAACCTGGACATACACTAATTATTATGAGGGAAATCATGGAACCTATGTTTCTTTGGGTTTGTTTACTACACTTAATCTGATTTTTTCCAAGCTTTTCTATTTTCTTATGAAATGGGCAATGCCATTCTTTCTGATGGCAGCATAGAATTCTATTGTGTAAAAATACCACATTTTCTTGAACTATTCATCTAGTGAGAGGTATCTGGGTTGGTTCCATACTTAGTTACGGTTCATTGCAGCATTATTTACTATAGCTAAAATATGGAACCATTTCATAATTTTTTGTGAGGACAAAAAGGAGAACAAGTTGAAAAAAGTATAATTATTTTGTTAGAAATGATTAATACTTCCCAGTAAACTTTAATAATTAGAAAATGAAAGAATACATGTGGCATTCTTTTCCTCACTACCAGATTGCTCATGACATATAAATAATATGACTTAAAAACTGATAATTGAAGAAATCTAGAAGTACACATAAGCCTTCTCATGCTACAAACAAATATAGAATTGCAACAAGAAATCCTTAGAAATGTACATTTTGTTCATATTTTTGCAGAATTTTACATTTTATAAGTTACAAACCTTAACATGATAAAATCATATCTGAATTACATCCAAATATGAGAAGATATATGATTAATATATACATAATTTATATGCACAAGTTCATGTTCATATATGCATGTATATGTATCTAATTAAGGTAAAATAGGAAAACAACATGACTTCTTTTATTTTTTTATTGTATTTTATTGTTGGGGTAACATATACAGAGGTTGCAGATACAATTGACATGATTTTTTTTCTAAGAGTACACAGTTTGTTGGAGAACAATATTAATCTGACAAAAGTTCAGTTGAAAAGTGCACAAATTGGGGCCACGAGTTTGGCCTAGTGGTATAGTGCCTGCCTAGCATGCATGAAGACCCGGGTACGATTCCTCGGCACCACATACATAGAAAAAGGCCGGAAGTGGTGCTGAGGCTCAAGTGCTAGAGCTCTAGCCTTGGGAAAGTTCAAGGACAGTGCTCAGGCCCTGAGCTCAAGCCCAGGCCTGGCAAAAAAAAAAACCACAAAAAAACAACAAAAAAACCATAAAAGTGCACAAATTGGTATTCTAATGGTTTTGCTCTTGAAAATTTAATATTTATTTTTTTCATATATTTTATTGTAATTAATAGAAGTTACATGATATTTGCCACATAGAAGGTGCATTAATTCACATACATTGATATACTTCCTTATGTCTTGGTCCCCATTTCCCTTCCCCTCACCCCTCATCTTGTGTTCCCCCTTCCCTATCCAATTTCAAATAACCAAATACAACTATATCCAATATATCAGATAACAAAGTGAGATACTGTAACAATATGAGATAACCAAGGGACAGCAAAAGAGATGAGAGATAACATAGTACATTAAAGACAACAATCACTCATTATATGGCTTTTGTTTTTATATCATGGAGGTCCTTTCATTTAGCGTCATACTATATGGCCTTACGTATCAAGGTTTTGCTCTATTGCAAATCTCTGCTAGGAGAGCCCAAAGCTTCTACTGATTATGACAAATGAGGGAAACCATTAAGCCTATGTTTCTTTGAGTCGGGCTTACTTCACTTAAAACTTTCCCTCTTTGCAGATGACATGATTCTGTATTTAAAGAATCCTATAAACTCCACTCCCAAGCTCCTTGAGCTGATTCAAAACTTTGGAAAGATAACAGGGTATAAAATTAATCCTCAAAAATCACCTGCCTTCCTCTATGCCAACAGTGAGAGGAATGAGGCAAAAATCAGGAAAGCAGCTCCCTTTGCAATAGTCTCAAAGATAATAAAGTTCCTAGGAATTATCTTAACTAAAAATGTAAAGGACCTTTTTGATGAAAATTTTAAAACACTGAAAAAGGAAATTAAAACAGAACTGAGGAAATGGAAAAACCTCCCATGCTCCTGGATTGGAAGAATCAACATCGTGAAAATGACAATCTTGCCAAGGGCTATCTACAAATTCAACGCGATACCAATCAATATCCCAATGTCATTCTTTAGAGAAATAGAAGAGGCAATCCAAAATTTCACATGGAATAATAAAAGACCAACTTATAGCAAAAACACTTCTTAGCAGAAAGAACAGCGCAGGAGGAATTTCAATACCAAACTTTAGACTCTATTACAGAGCTATAATTATCAAAACAGCTTGGTACTGGCACAAGAACAGGCCTGAAGACCAATGGAATAGAACTGAGGACCCAGATATTAAACCACAGACCTATGGCTACCTAATCTTTGACAAGGGAGCCAAAAAAATTGAATGGAAGAAAGACAGCCTCTTCAACAAGTGGACAAGTGGTGCTGGCAGAACTGGTTAAGCACCTGAAGAAAACTAAAGTTGGATGCTTCTTTGTCACCCTGCACTAGAATTAACCCCAAATGGATCAAAGACCTGGAGATAAAAGCTGACACACTGAAAATTTTACAAGAAGGAATAGGAGATACACTAGGTCTCCTTGGCACGGGTCGAACCTTTCTCAATAAGGACCAAGAATCACAACAAATCAGAGAAAGTCTGGATCAGTGGGACTGCATTTAACTGCAGAGCTTTTATATGACAAAGGACATAGCTAGTAAATTAATTGGGAAGATTATATATGAAGCAAACATTCAACAAATGCATCTGATTAACTCAGAATAGAATAAGAGAGGGTGTTAGGATAAGAACAGAGAGACACATGAGCAGGGACTTTTTAGTTCTTTGTACTGTTTTTTATGTATACTTACAATATATACAATGAAGCTCTTCATCCTTTAGCTTTCTTTTACTCTTCTTCCTTTCCCTTAACAAACAAGTGAGTTTTTTTTTTTGTCAAGTCACAGGACTTGAACTCTGGGCCTGGTCGCTGTCCCTGAGCTCTTCAGCTTAAGACTATTGCCCTACCCCTTGAGCCACAGAACCACTTCCAGTTTCCTGGTTATTAATTGGTGGTAAGAGTATCATGGACTTTTTAGTGCCCAGGATCTCTTTGAATCACAATCCTCAGATTTCAGCCTTTTCAGTAGCTAGTATTACAGGCATAAGCCACCAAACCTGGCTATCAAGCATATTTTACATTAAGTATTTCCTGTAGTGTTTTGTAATTCACATAAATTTAAAATAAATATGCTTGATGGGACTGATTGACTTCAAAACTATGGATACATCCATTACCATATATCTTGACCCAAATAACTCAATTACTCACTTTTGTTTTCTCTTATTTATTTTTTTTTTTTGCCAGTCCTGGGCTTAAGCTCGGGGCCTGAGCACTGTCCTTGTGTTTTTCTCAAGGCTAGAGCTCTACCACTTGAGCCTCAGCACCACTTCTGGCTTTTTCTAAGTATGTGGTACCAAGGAATCAAACCTTGGTCTTTGTGCATGCTAAGCAAGCACTCTACCACTAGGCCAAACTCCCAGCCCAACTCACATGTTTTTTATCAAGTAAAAACTTGATAAAAAAAAAAAAACTTCTCATTTTGTTATAATTTTGAAGAAACTATGCATACAAGCATTACTACTGTATCAATATACTATGTGTTGGCATAATTATGCAAAAAATAGTAATAAATGATAACTAAAAATGCATGAGAAAGAAAGTAAAAGTAGAAATGTTAATAAATCAGAAGTGGCATTGTGGTTCAAAATAGTAGAGCGTTAGCCTTGATTGACAAAGATCAAGGACAATACCCAAGCCCTGATATCTTAAGACCCAAGGCCAAGTATAAATAAATAAATAGATAAATAATAAAATTTAATAATTTCCTCAGTTTCCCCATTGCATCTTAGTTATGTATTTGGGTAAATTCATTTGGCAATGAGTTTTTATACTGTATATTGTTTAGTTATGAATGCTTCCTTAAGTTCAAAAATTGTTAATATGATTAATTATTTTTCCTAAATGTCTCTGCATTTAGATGCCAAATTCCAGGAATATGATCTTAAAAGAGAATATGATAATGAATTAGAAAGTTGCTGTAAAGATAACTTAGTACACATATTGATGGCTTTAAATGTGCTCTAATGTGATGTTTAAAAATAGATGTCAAAATAAAACTTTATGTTTCCTCTAAATGGCTTTGAATATTCATTACTTATATAATTTAATGGCTATAATTTATGAACATGTGTATTTTACCTTAATTGCCAATGAATTTCAATAGTTTTTATTAATTATGAATTTACTGGTGAATTCTAATAAAATAATATTTGTTAGAACTGTATCAAAATTTTTTCTATCATTGGATGATAAGTGCTTAGAAAAGAGGAAAATTAAATGCCTTAATACTAAAAGATTAAATATTAAATGATTTAATACTAAAAGAATTTACATGTGCCCACAGTACCTTTTCTTTATCACATGATTTCTACATGTTTTGGGTGTTGGCAGTCAGGAACTTCTGAATATTTAGAGCAGCATTTCAGGGAACTTGAATGATAAAGAGGTGATATGTTTCTCAGAGAGAGTTGATAGTGGTTAAATTTCAAACAGCTGACCAAGTATTATTGTTCAAATCTTATAAGAACTTTTATTTTTAAAGAGTGCTGATAAAGTATAGTGCACAAAAATATTACCTCACATTTATTAGAAGGTCTTTTAGAGTTGCAGGATTCACACTCTGTCTTGGCAAATCACAACATAAAATTCTTGGATGAGTGTGTGTGTGTGTGTGTGTGTGTGTGTGTGCTTTTTGTTTCAATGCCTTTTATCAAGAAGAAGAATGATGCTAGAAAAACCAATGTTGCTTCTTTTGATCTGAATGCAATGCATTGTTTATTTTGCATGCTCTTTTTCTTTACATAGTTTTATTTATTCCCAGATGAAATCGCATTACTTTATGATAAAAAATGAAATATGTCGAGGTGTGAGATTTTTACTTGCATTAGGGATTCAAATTCAACATAAGATATAATTTAATTTTAGTTAATTTATTATAGGAAATCCCACAAAATTCTCATTCACCAGTTAACAAAATCACATGAATTTTACCTGGGTACATAGGAGTAACAGGAGTGGGGAATTAAATAGCTCTAGCAAACTTTATGTTCTTACCCTAGAGAAAGGTAAAACTGATAATATAAGTCACCCAAAAGGAAATATCTTCCTCAGAACAATGCTTAAACAGATGTATTCAATTTCTTCATCTAATCATTAGATTTACTTTGGGTATCAAGTTGAAAATGTTGGTCTGAGTAAACATGAATATAATGAACATACAATAAGTAGGAGAATCTACTGTGTGCCATTTGCTATAGGTGTAAATAGTTTAATATTTTCACAGATTTTGAGTGCATAATCAGTATTCAGTGATTAAATTCAAAATTTTGGTTCTGTTTAATTACTTCTCTATCTTTTCATTTTGTGCGTATGCCAAATTAGTTTTTGTAAAATTTTCACTGTCTTTACAAATTAGGGCTTGTAATTTTTAACTGAGCTCATGTTATTTATTTTATTCTTTATAATATACAGGTTTATACAGAATTTAATGTCTTTGAATTAATAATTTTTTTATTTTGCAAAAAGCAAAGGGGTCTTTATTGTAGGGCGTGTTTGAGCCTGGACTCACACCAGCACATTCCAATGACCCAAGGCCAGATGGGAGTGGGTCAAATTTATTTATTTTTATGAAGTAAGAAAAAAGGAAACAAGCTGGACACCAGTGGCTCATACCAGTGGGTCATACTGTAATCCTAGCTACTCAAGTGACTGAGATCTGAGGTTGGAGGTGGTAATCCATCCAAGACAGAAAAGTACCCCATGGTACTCTTACCTCCAATTAACCACTCAAATCCAGAAGGCCTCTGTGACTCAAGTGATACAGTCCTAGCCTTGAGCACAAAGAGGTTCAAGGACAGCTTCAGGCCCTCAAGTCAAGGCAACTGACAAAAAATAAAAAATGGGAAACAAATTCTACTCTTTTTCAGGAGCTTCAGATTAGTGGATGAGATGAGAGGATTAGAAATGTGGAGAGTAGAACTGAAGACAAAATTTAACAATGAAGGACATACTATCTTATCTCTCATCTCTTTTGCTGTCCCTTGGTTATATCATATTGTTACAGTATCTCACTTTGTTTTCTGATATATTGGATATATTTCTATTTGGTTATTTTATATTAGATAGGGAAGGGGGGAAAACAAGATGAGAGGTGGGGGTGGGGGGAGGGTAATGGGGACCAAGACATGTGAATGGGTATCAATGTATGTGAATTAATTCACCTTCTATCTGGCAAATATCATGTAACCCTTTTATTAATTACAATAATTATATATATATTAAAAAAAGATTTAACAATGATTTTCTTATTTCATACTTTTTTTTGTTCTGGTCTTTTTCCTGCTTCCAGACAAATTTAAATGAACACTAGATTTTTAATATGATTGGGTATAATATATTCTAGGTTCTAAAAGTATATGGAAAGTAGTGAAGTTTTTAACAGTAAAAAATTGTAATAGCCTCTTATAGGACATGCTGCTGAAGTGTAGGGATGAAAAAGAGCCTTAGGCATTGCCAGTTTTTTCCTAATTCTTTCATACTTTATTGCAAACATTCGTATTGAGAATCGAGATTATAGGCATTATCTAAAATCTAAACTGGAACATTCACTTTAGCTTGTACAAGTTGTTTATTCTACAATTGTTAAAAATATATGTTCTAGAGAAAAAATGGTTATGAATTAAAAAGGGAATTTTGATTTAGTTCAGAACAACCTCTGTAATCTCTACTTTCCATGATCTTTCATTATGAATGAATTCTGGAGCTAACAGAATGAGGTCTATCCCTGTATGAAGATTTAACAGACATGAGCTCTACAGAATCAGCCTGTATAATATGTATTGTTAATATATGATATATAGAGAGACTCTTTGCAACATAATATACATACTGTATTTGTCTATATATCAGTACTCAAAATACACATCAGTACCTAGCATTAAACAGGGCATAGCACATGACAGATATTTAATATAAAATAAATGACATGTGTTGCACATTGGACCTCAACCAACCCCAAGTTTTAGGACCAATGAGCAACAAACTGGCTACAAAATGTAGAGACTTGTTATCCGTGTATCACAAAGAAAAACATTTAATAGTAGAACACATGATAAAATATTCTGAGTCTTCAAGCATATAAGTTCTCATTTAAAAACATTCATGGACTATTAAATATGAAGCTATCAATAGAACAACATTATTAATATATCTATGACAAGAAAGATAAGTTGAGGTTTTATTAGTCTTTATTTACTGTAGACTTATTCATAACTAATAGGACTCTCAGATCTATTTTATCCTATAAACTCTGGAAAACCTGGCCTGCAATATAGCACATGTATTTATTGTTTATTTAAATCTGCTACTTGATATATAATCAATTTTTTATTCAAATTGCATTCAAAACAATGGTTTGAAATGGTATTTCTTTGCCAATATATTCCAAAGGAATATGTTTCTTAAGAAATGTAAGGTTTCCCTCGTTTATAATAATTAGTTTACATCTAAGACTCTCTTAGCAGAGGATTACAATAGCACAAAATCTAGATATATAAGGTCATATAGGATGAGACTAAATGAAAGGATCTCTAGGATATGGAAACAAGAACTTTATCTTGAGTGATTGTTGTTCTTAATGTGCTATCTTATTTGTCTTCTCTTTTGTTGCCCTTTGGTTAATCCCATATTGACTTGATTACCTGGTATATTGTATATACATTTATTTGTTTATTTGCAATAGGAAAGGGATAGGGAAAACAAAATGATTAGGAAGGGATGAGGGAGGGAAATGGGGACAAAAAGATAAGAAGGGGTATCAATGTGTGAAAAGTATTGCACCTACTACCTGGTGAATGTGATTGTAACCTCTCTAAAAATAAAAAAAAAGAATTCTTCAAGGGCAAAAAGAAAAGGAAATGTAATACTGTTATCTACCAACTTTAGTAAAGTTGGAAAGGACTGAGACTTTTAGAGATAAGCTTGCCAAGGCTAATGAAAATTATTGGGTGTATAGTTTTCTGGCCCTCTGTTCATGAGTATACAGTATACAATCTATTTTGCTTCAGACCCCAAATTATTTCTTCTGATTGCCCCATTGGGTTCACTTTTTGTTTCACGAGCTACTCTACTAGACACTAAATTTTCTTTTAACATCCTTTCAGTTCCAGAAACTCTCTCTGTAGGGAAAAATATACTCAAGGGAGACAGTCCTTGGATTAGTAACTTGCAGATGGAGCATGAGAAAAGAAGGAAGAAAAAGAAATAACGTTTAAAAGAGTTTGATTGGAATCAGCCCACATTCACTTGCTTATTTTCCTATTTGATGTGTTCATCAAAAGCTTTTCAGAAATATAGGAACTTCAGTTTAAGTAAATTTATCTCAAAATTTCAAACTGAAGATTAATAACATTTTTATTTCCCATTTTATAAGGTGATTTTGTTTCATGATAAATGGTAATAATAATGCCAATCTTATACAATGTTTAATATTTATAGGATTTTACAGTTTGTAAAGTAAATTTATGTAAGTTTTTTATATTAATAGGTATTTCTTAAGAGTAATTATTTATAAGTAAAATGTCAGCATTACAGACTTTATGCCTAGAAAAAAAAAACTAGGTAGTTTTACTCTAAAGAGTATGATTTTTTTTTCAATATTATCCCGTAGAACTGAAGCCAAGAGTTTCAATGACCTCAAACTAACAGAAAGATATCTCTTTGCCTGTACCAGGAGATTGTACTCAACACCTTTAAACGATGTCCCCCTCTAAATTCCAAACGACCTCTAATTTAATCCCCATCTCCTAGAGTAACCTAGCAAAATAACATAAAATTACTTAAAGTCAGTAACTTAAATAACTTATAATCAATAATTCAAAGTAACAAGACAACGGACATATTCTATAATTTATTGCCATGGAGATTATGTTGGACCTATTGGGACTATTTTGATTTACTTTTTAAATTTTGGATCAGATGGTGAAGTGATTTTCTTAAAATCATTATCACAGCATTAATTCCATAGGATTTGTTTTGAACTTAGAAGTATGTGACCCTGGAAGAACTTGTCAGAAACAATTTGCTTTATAATTTCAAGCATGTAATGCAATTCTTACAACATTTCAACTAAGAACACCCCAATTAATGCAGAAGTTTTGATTGGCATCTTTTGAAGGCAAAATAAGCTCCTAAAACTTCGTCATTTTCAAAGATCAACCAATTGTCTTCATTACTTTCATTTTCTTATTTTTACTTTGCTAACTCATAAAGGGGGAGGGAGGGAGCTGATATATTTGTTTTCATCTTTTTCTTACAAAAGCGATCATTGATGTAAATGATACTTCACAAAGGAGAATGATCAATTTTCAGAATTTTCTTGATTGAGCTGTATCTTTTTTAACATTGAATCCTTTTTCATTATTTGTTCACCATTATACAGTGCATTTCCACTAAATTGCTTTCTTTTTTCTTTAATTGGTGTAGTCTAATAGTTAGAGAAAGGTTGACAATTTGGTTTGAAGAGAAGATGAAGCCATTGAATTTGTCTGACATATGGTAGTTCTAAACTCTGTATTTTAACAATTAATTCTGGATTTTTATAGTGGATCTATCATTGCTAGATTAGACAGCCTTTGCTCTAATAGCATTATTTTACTCATTTTCCAATGCTTTAGATATTTTCCTAACTTAAGTAAATATTAAGGTATAAACATTATTTAAAGATATATCTGGCAAGGGCTCGAGAGCTATGGGAGAATGATTTTTGTAAAATGATGCCTATGAAAACGGATTCCAAGAAATGGAGGCAAGAGGGTTTTTATTATGCTGGTTTTTTTGTTCTTTTGCATTTTTTATTTTCTTCTTTCCTTTCTTCTTTGGTTTATTCCCTTCTGTAGCCATTATTATTATTATTATTATTATTATTATTATTATTGCTGCAAACTTTGTCTTATATGTAAGTTTATGTGGTTTGGGTAGAGGAAGGGGAAGTACAGAAACTGTGTGACAAAGAGTGTGAAACCCACTAGATACTAAGTTGAAAATGAACTATACAATTTTGTTGTTGGGGGAATGGCTGGAGGGAGAAGAGTCAAGAGCAGAAAAAAACTGGGAGAAAATGAGACTGTCCAAAAGGAAATGTACTCATTACCTGACATATAATTGTAACACCTCTGTCATCACCTTTGTCACATAATTTAAAATTAACTATAAAAATGAAGAAAGCAGGTTTACTGTATGTCACTTTACCTCAAGGTGACAAAATCAAATACAATCTCCAAGGGTGATTAACACAGATATTCACTTTCATTCCTGAGGGTGATTCTGGTACACACGAGTGTTTTCAAAGCTATTCCTTAAAAGTTAAGGCAGTAGTCAGCTTCATGGAAATGGAAAGTAGCCTGGTCGGGGGCTGAGGGCAGAGAAGGTTGTGAAGGAGGGAGAATATGAAGATCCAGAAGAGAATCATAGTGAGAATTGTCATATCCATGCAAATGCTCAGTGATATACTTAAATATAATAAAACTGGAGGGGGGCTAATGCTGTAAGGATTTTTTTTAACATAACTCACTTGTAATCTTTTTTATGAGAAGAAGAAAAGGATTGGAAAGACATCACGATTTTCTAAGTCATTCTTTTTTGTTTTATCTTTTGTTGTTGTTGCCAGTTCTGGAGTATAAGAAAAGGACCTAGACATTCTTGTTTATTAACATTTTCTGCCCAAGTCTGGTGCTCTACCAATTGTGTTATTATTTTGCTGGTTCACTGGAACTATGAGCCTCATAGGCATTATTTTTTTTTTTTGGTCAGGGTTGATTTTGAACTGTGATCTTAGCTGAGTAGTTGGATTACAGATGTGAGCCACTAGCACCTGGATGGTTTTATTGTTTTGATAACAATATTGCAGCCTGAGAAAACTCTCCCATGAACACTGTTGGAATGCCACTGATATTTAGGAAGTACCAGTAAATTACATTCCATTTAGTAAAACAGTGTGTACATCCAAAAAGAAGAGGACAATGACTACTTGAAAGAATGGATTGATTTTTCTCACAGTCTGAATCTCATTCTATTCATTTGCTACAAAGTTTGTTCTCCAAATGCTCACAGAAACAGGGGTGTTCTGAACACCACCCTCACCTGGTAAGAAGGAAGGAAGGAAGGTAGGGAGGGAGTAAGGGAGAGAGGGCAGGGAGGGAGGGAGAAGGGGAGGGAGGAAGGGGGAGAGAGGGAGGGAAGGAGGGAGGGAGAGAAGAAATGACAGGAAGAAAAGAAGAAAGGAAGAAAGAAAGGAAGGAATTGAGAAAGGAAGAAGGAGGGAAGGAAGGAGGAAGGGGAAGAAGAGGCAGCAATATGCGTATAGAAAAGTATATTCATTTAGGTATCTGAAAGCATACGTGAAAGAAGAAATCTGGATGATAACTGAAGTGAAATGAGGTTATGTCACTGTCTATTTTCAACTGTGGCCTTAGATGACATTACATTTCTTTGAAAGAAGGGTCTCTTGCATACAATTGTAGCTATGTCTGATTGTATCCTAAAGAGAGATTTTGTTTCATAGTCTGAGCAGTAAAAGCACAGACTTGAAACATCAAGGCAGATGGTATTTGAGTAATTGGATGAAATATTGAGAAACAAGGGACATGAGACAGAAATGAAGAGTTGATAAGAAGTGATTTCAAGACTGTTTGGAGTAGACTATGTAGAGATACATTGCAAAATTTCCTCAAACCTCTTTCCAGTAGGAAGTGTTCTAATCTACAGATGAACTATCATAGTCATAGTAGTTTAGAACTTCATTTTATCTACAGTTATCTACAGTCTACTATATAACTTTGGGTACCCAGAGCACTGTGTGTGTGTGTGTGTGTGTGTGTGTGCGTGTGTATGCACATTTGAATATATGAATACATTTGAATACTCAATACAGAATTGTGTCTCATACTTCATTTCAATTGGATATATATAAAAGATTCATTTATTTATTTTGTATGGAACAAAGTTTACTTAAATGTTCTTTGAATATAATGAAAACTTACTACTCAAATTCACTATCCTACAGGTAAACATTTTCTTTAAAAATATGCAGTCATTAATATTTAATCTGTTTTGAATTTCATGTTATAATAAACATGTCTCAGTGACCATATATTAAACATGCATATACTGCTCTAAAGCGTTTTAGGTTGATACTCAGGATAAGTTCCTGGAGGTGATGTGTAGGTCAAATTTGGGACCATTTTCATGGTTCTTAAAAGGATTGAAGGAATGCATGCCTCTGGTAGGCTTTTGTTGTGGTTTTGGAGACACAGAGTTTTGTAGAGCAAACATTTACCAACTAGATGGGTAAAAATGTATCATTCTCCCACATGCTTACTTAATGTGGTCACATTCTCTTGTTTCACATCCTCAGGTCTTTTCTAAGATTTTGCACAAATTCTTATCCCCTTAATATGCATAACTCTCTTTTTTAAGGTTGGGTAATTTTGTCTTTAACTATGCACTTTTCCAGTTAATATATAAATTAATTTGTGCTGGTAGCCTTAGATCCATTTTAGGTCTATAAACAAGAAAGATTAATGAACAGCATTGACTTTTTGTGCTCTTTCCATTCTATCACAATAATTCTGGGAATAAGCTGTCTTTAACCACAGGAGGAAAAAATCTCAAAGGAGCAAATGAATAAAAGACTATAACAGTAAGTTATATTTCTGGCTACCTCATTACAGCCTTATTTATTACTTAAGTATTCTCTTTTTAAGTATTATCTCACTTGTCCTTTATTTTTATCAGTGAGGGTAAAGCCAATTTTAAAGGACCATGATTCGATTTCAACTGGAATTTACTTTTTGTTTGTTTGTTGTTGCTATTGCTGTTTTTGGTTTGGTCTTGGCGGCAAGAGTACTGGAAGAAGAGAAATTTTGTTAAAGTCCAAAATCTCTGTTTTAGAAACCTTCTAAAGATGGATATTCATTACATTATTGTTATCCATAAACCAGAACAGAAACAATTCTTTTCAGACTTTCAAATATTTCATTTATTAAATTCAGAAAATATCTTGTATCCAAATGTAAAAAAAATGCAACAAATATAATTGCTTTGGTCACTATAGTCAGAAGTTTTGGAACTAATCTCAAGTGTTAAACTGTTTGTTCTGTGAACTCAACTTAAACTTCTATAGCAATGGCATATTTATTAGAATATATTTACCTTTTACAAAATACATTTCAAGGTGTATTTTGGAGCATGTGTAAGATACCTCACACATAAGGTATATTTTCAGTTTAGAGAAATAACCAAGGTAAAGTGGCTGAGGAAGAAATACATGATTTCTTTGATATTGAGGTAATAATTAATAAATTAGTTCCAGTAGTGCTAATTTCATCAATAATGAGAAACAAACAGTGATACAAAACCTTGTCGGGGAAAGCATGAAGATATAAGTATAGTTCCAGAATATTAGGGGACCAAGGAAATAAGAATCATGTGAAGATTAGGAAGAATAAAATATGAAGTATAAAAGTAGATTTATATCAACCTGATGAGTTTGTGATTCTAGGTTATATTTTTTTCATATATTTTTATTATAATTAATAGAAGGGTTACATTATATTTGCCAGATAGAAGGTACATTAATTCACATACATTGATACCCTTTCTCATGTCTTGGTCCCCATTTCCCTCCCCGCCACCCCCACCCCTCATCTTGTTTTCCCCCCTTCCCTATCCAATTTCAGATAACCAAATACAAATATATCCAATATATCAGATAACAAAGTGAGATACTGTAACAATATGTGATAATCAAGGGATAGCAAAAGAGATGAGAGATAACATAGTACGTTAAGGATAACAATCACTCATCATATGGCTTTTGTTTTGTAGGCTATATCTTAATCATTACAAATCTGAAGACAAAATCAAGTCAAGATATTTTTATGGATGAAATTCATTAAATTAGATCTATTTCTTCAATAATAAAATTCCTGCTTTAGTAGAAATTAGGTTTGATTTTACATGCCTGAAATCCTAACTTTTTGGATGGTGGAAGAGGACTGCAGACTTAAAATAAGGTTAGGAAATGTTAGTCAGACTTTACCTTCTAAACAGAAAAAAAAAGATAAAAGGGGCTGTGGTTGACATGGAAGAGTGAGACTTTCAGTTTAATTCTAAGTATTGTAGCACACACACAAACACACACACACACAGAATTCAAAACCATTTCAAAGATTGGTGCAGTTATGAGAAAAAAAGTCAGATGCTTGGCTACACATATCTATTCTACATTTATATATTCACAGCTTTCATAATATTAAAAACATTTCTGAATTTACTAGGAAAATGATAAGCATTACTCAAAGGAATTCCAATAATAATTATAAGGCAGTTGGATGCCAGTGGTTAATGCCAATACTCTTAGCTACTCAAGAATCTAAGACCTGAGAATGATGGTTCAAAACCACCCCAGGAAGTAAAGTCCATGAGACACATCTTCAATTAACTACCAAAAAGGCAGGGAGAAGAACTTTGGTTTCAGTGGTAGAATGCTAGGCTTGAGCTAAAAAAGCTCAAGAACAGTGTCCAGGCACTATGTTTAATTCCCAGGATAGGCACATAAACATACACACTCACACACATTTATATGTATGCATATATTCATAATTACATATATATGTATACATGCATATGTATCTATGTGTGAAATTTAATTTGGATATTTATTTTATGTTTATATTTCTGGATAAATATGTGCCAAATTAAAACATTAATTCATCAAATTAAGTGGCATTTTTCATATTTAATAATTTTCATCTTAAAAAACTTTTTAAATATTCCTATTTCACATATATTTCATATATTCATTAGAAAATGTTATGAGAGGAAACTAATTTTGGGGCTTCTCTGTCTTAATGTGAAGAAGGGTGCTGGAATAATTTATTTTATAATTAATCAACACTTCGTATCACAAAGTCTAAATAAATCTGTTTTGTTGAATCAGTGAAATCAGGTTGTCAATCAAATTAGTGGGAGAAAGGTTAGTTGAGTTTGATTAGAAGTGTTTTAGCAGGGTTGGATATTTTTCCAATTAATCTACACATTACACATGCTTAAATATAAAACTGAGAATCATATTAAGAGCCATCTATTTAATAAAATATGAATTATACTTTCTTTACACAGAATATCTCTATTCTTCCTATATAAAAGAAAATACATTTCAGAGCCGGGAGTTTGGCCTAGTGGTAGAGTGCTTGCCTAGCATTTACGAAGACACGGGTTCGATTCCTTGATACCACATACATAGAAAAAAAGCTGGAAGTGGTACTGAGGCTCAAGTGGTAGAGCTCTAGCCTTGAGGAAAGTCTAAGGACAGTGCTCAGGCCCTGAGCTCAAGCCAGGATTGGCAAAAAAAAAAAAAAAAGAAAAAGAAAAAGAAAAATACATTTAATCTTCAGTTCTTATTATCAGCTTTCTTTTAACGCACAAAGAGAAACACTTCAGTTTCATGAAAAATTCTGTCTGACTTAATTTTGACTAATTTTTCACCATTCTGCCTATTTCTTTACAAATATATGAACCATGGACAGTGCTGCCTAGTTGTACTGGACTGATTAGTTATAGGAAAAGCTTGTTGTTCAGATGGCTCAGAAGTTACCTAAAAGAGGAAACGGATTTCCAGTCTGGAAATGTATTTCCAAGGAATATTAAGAGATCAGATTTGAGAGTACTGACTTAAGAGTACTAATGTTAATGATAGTACTGAGAAAACTGCAACCTATAATATTTTATTTATTTGTGAAATGTGTCAATATTGTGACCTTGGGACCCAGGTATGGAATGCTAATAATTGATGCTTTGAAGGAAATAAACACTATCATGATTAAAACCTGTTATCTATGATTGAAGAAACATAATGATAACACGAATATGAGATGCTATATGAGCCAAGAATATAAACTTTTTTCATATTCATAATATAACCATTTTTCGAACCTGTGTATGATATCTAAGAACATGTGATTCAAAACATGTAAAATGGACAAATAAATGAAATCTTAAGCTTTACCCCATAAAACTAATTTTGTAGAATTAGCAAGCTTTGAGACTCGGCAAAGAGAATATCAAGAGAGTAAGTGGTCAAAATGACCTAGAAAAATATTGATCCCATTTTACAATCAGAGATAAAACCGATGTTAATGCTAATGACATTATCAAATTTTTCTTGCATAATGCCAGTTCTGAAGGTAAAACAAAAGAGTAAGAGATTGATTAGAAGTAGGCTTACAATGAAATTCTAAGAGTAGGATAACATACAAGACCCACCAAGACAGAACACAGTTATTTTTCCAGTGAAGCTAAATTATACACCTCCTTGCAATCATTTTTGACAATACAGTTTTAAGTTTGTCAGATACTGTTGTTCATGCTATGTTCTCAGCCTGAATATCCCTGTATTCTGTCATCAGTTATTGAAATTCTTTCCAAATATGAAAGCAACATTTCATTTTGGGAAGGCAGATTTCAAAAGTATTTCAATCTTCTGGATGCCACAACAAATGAGTCATACAAAGTTGACATCAAAAAGTTGATTAAAGTAGAAACTACCAAAAAAAAACCCCTAATACAAGACAGTACAATGAAGAAATCTGAAGACAACAAGGACATTGTAATCTACTGATGTTTCTCTGTAAAAGAAAAGGAAAAAGCAAAACTTCATTCAACAGTGTAAGTCTTTCAAGCATAATAATAATCAAAGATGTTGGCTAAAGAACAGATTTTCAATAAGATGGGAAATAAAGTCAAGAGATCTTTTCTATAACATGGCAAGTATAACTAATAATACTTTCCTAGAAAGAGCTAAGTTATTGGATGATGTAAAGTTTTTCTACAATCTACATATGTGAAGTATTACTTAAACCAATTTGATAAATTTAATCGTTTCACAGTCTCTATATACTTTGAAGCATCATGCTTTTACATAATGAATTCATAAAGTCTCCCCTACCAATGAAAGAATTGTTTTCAAACAGCAATAACAGAATCAGATGCACAATAGCTTGTATTATTGACTCCATTTAAAGAAAACATAAAAATATTCAAGAGTTTTAATTTCTTATTCACAGTAATGGGGATTGAACACAAATATTTGCATATGTTAGCCAAATAATCTACCAATGAGCTACACCTCATACACAAAATGAATTTTGAGTTCAACTTTCATCGGTATGCGGACATGTCCTGTTGGGTTGTGTTTAAAGCAGAGCAGGAAGAGATTCATTTTAGACTGGCCTTTTCATTCTGTATTTGTAAATTAGTCAAGTGAATATTATTGGTGGAAAGAAGTTCATTGAGTTGTAATTATAGGTGCATTTCTGAATACATCTTTTTTTCTTCGTGTGTGTGTGTGTGTGTGTGTGTGTGTGCATGTATGTGTGCCTCTGCTGGGGATTGAATTTAGAACCCAGGTGTTGTCCTTGAGCTTTTGTGCTCAAGTTTCGCAATCCTCTACTTCTAACCTACCCATTTTTAATTAGCATCAGTTAGTTGCATTTGCGGTTTTTATTTTGACATTTATACAATCCTCTAAATCAGACTTAGCACCTCTGTGCATCTTGTATTCAGATAAAAATCTTGGCAAGAGGAATCTCAGTTCAAAATCTTTGTGGGAAAACTCACTCAGAAGCAATGATGATAGACAAGTTGAAGAAGAGTCACCAATAGATTATTCATTTCAAGATGTAACCAGCATACTAGTGGCAGTGGTACATGCCTATCACCTCAGCATTTGAGACATGGAGACCTGGAGGGTAGTGTTTTAACCTAAGCATAGACAACAGGGGGAGGCGCTGTCTCAAGGGAATATACAACCACATCTGAAAAAAAAAAAAGTAGAGATGGTAAAAGGTGTAGAAGTGGGTGAATTGTATGCATGTGTGTTTTCTTTGCTAAAGCAGAAGTTGTGGGTGTTATACAATGATGCATTGTCTTACACCAGATACCTTCTACCATACATGGTAGTGAATATAACAACTGTTGGGTTATTTTGAACACCTCAAAATAACCCGAGAGATGTAAGAATGTTGCCCAATTGTCCCGCAAAGATTTGAAAGAATTTCCAAGTTTGTTATACTTACAGAAGTAGCAATTAACAATAGAACAAAAAAGTAAACCAATGATAAAGTATTTTACAAAACTCTGACGTTAGTGACTTGAAGTAGACATGGGCTGTGAAGTACCAGCATTTGTCACATGGGTCCTGAAGATCAAATAGCAGGCAAGGCGGGAGCTGAACACGGTATTTAAGCTTGCTTGCAATATACTGGGAATTTAATTTTATTTGCTCCATCTGTTGTTATTTTTTTATTTCTGAATCACAGTTTAAAACTAAACTGAATGTCATTTTGGTGTGTGTGGATTCTAAACTAAAACATAATATGTGTGCTAAAATTCCCAAATCTTGGCAGAAAATGAAATAAGTCCAATGGCTTTCATTTGAACATTCCATCCATTCAAATAAAAAAACATTAGGTGAGCTGGAAACGCAAAGCTCATCTCCGAGTGCTTATGCTTGAAGTGGAAATGTATTTTTGAAGAATTGAATACTTCTCTAGCCAACTCCCTTGTGCATAGTTATTCTACTTCTATTTTTCTGAAATGAGGAACTGCTATTGTGGGATGCATCTGGAGGTCATTAAAATGAAAGTTAGTAATTTTTGAGCATGGTGTGGGTAATAAGATTTACTTTGTTTTATGGATAGGTTCTGATATAATTGCCCCATTATTTAGATGAATTTTCCAAAAACTGACAATAAATGGTGGCCTTTGCCAGTCAGGCTAATGTAGCATTGACAGAAGTGGTAGCAGAGCCATCACTAGTGGCATGACATTACTAATACTGTAAGAGAAAAGTAATAGCTTTCAGACTGCAGTATATCCAGAACTGCTGTGGATTATCAAGGAATACGTTATATAAATTTTCTTTATATTGGAATTCTTACTTCCTGAACCAGACAGTTTATTTGAACTTTTAATGACCTTCCAGGATTTATCAGTATGCGAACAATAATGACTATGATTTTCAAATCTAAAATTTGGAGATCTATTTGGCACACACCTTCACATATCTGGGGATAAAAAAAAACAGGATTGAGAAATATAATCATTTCAATCACCTGGTAATAGAAAAGGTAAAAAAGTTGAAAAGAGCATGTAAGAACTTTTCCTCCCCTAACATCTACTTGGTGATAGTACTCCAGGGATTGGGAAAGTTCTGTTCTGGTTGTGATGTTGAATGTCACAGGCTTTGCTGGCTCTAGAGTCACTGTCACAGCTTCTGACAGCTATGATAGTTCACAAGCAGTCACAGGCAATAGGTACATCAATAAGCTTATCTTTGTTCCAATAAGACTTTATTTAACAAATCAGGTAGTAGACTAGATTTGGTTCACAATCAATATTTTGCCGACATATATGCTAGACAAATGAAAAAAATAATGAGAGACATTAAAGTTTTCTTTTGTTGATGTTTCTTCCTGTTACCTTTATATACTTTCTTCCTTATCTATACAATTTTTTTCTCAGAATAAGGAAGAGAGGATGTGGAGGGAGGAAAGAAAGAAAAAAAAGAAAGAAAGAGGAAGGAAGGGAAAGAAGAATGTGTTATACCCAGACTTGGATACTTGTGCTTTCTGTAAACACACAAAATCTCACAATAGAAAAATTTTTAATCTGATATATTGGATATATTTGTATTTGGTTATTTGAAATTGGATAGGGAAGGGGGAAAACCAAGATGGGGGTTGGGGGGAGGGTAATGGGGACCAAGACATGTGAAAGGGTATCAATGTATGTGAATTAATACACCTTCTATCTGGCAAATATCATGTAACTCTTTTATTAATTACAATAACAATATTAAAAAAGAAAAATTCTAATCTTGAGAATTTTTGAGATTTTTTTCCACCAGTTTTGGGGATTGAAATCAGAGACTAATGCCTGCTCTGCTGGCACTCTACATAGCCCTTTCTAGTTATTACGAAAGGGATTTGTAATGAAGTGTGATGGAATTATTTTTCCTCCAGGCTTACTTTGAACCCAAGTCCTCTAGATTACAAAATAGCTAAGATTATAGACACAAATCACTGGTGTTAGGCTGGAAATCATTAATATGTTTTAAACAAGGGAACTTTGTTTCATTTTGTACTGATCCTGCAAATGACATAACCACTCCTGGTGTATATCATCTCATGCATAATTTTTTATGTGACTGCCATTATTAGGGTTCTATCAAACTCTTCCTTGGAAAATTATTTTGTGTAGAATGCCATTGTTTTTGACTTCCAAATCAGAATGCATGATTTTGATTAGACCTAAAATTATAACCTCTCTATACCACTAGTGGATTGTTCCTCAAATTAATGTTGATGGTTAATATCCTTTTATGAACTATTCAATGTGCAACTTAATGTGTCTCTCTAAAGCAGAAATTCTAAATCACATAATTCATACTAAATCAAGCATTTCTGATGGGAATCTCAAAGCCATTGTAATTTTTCTAATACATGGGATTGGATAATAAGAATTTGACTCACAGTATCAGAGGACTGAAACAGCAAGAAGATGATGTGAAGAAACCACAATTATTAATGACTATAAGAAAGAGTGACAGTGCTCAGAGACTGGAGTAGGACAGGATGGGGTGCTGGCTCCTCTGATGTGGAAAACATCATGGCTGGGAAATGGTGCTGGAACTCCCCACCCAGGGTGCATGACAAGTGATCAGGAGAATGCCAAGTGGGCTCAAGGCAAAAGCTTTCTCTTACTTCCACTACTGTAAGGGAGTGGTAAATTGGAGACAAAAGAAACCCTTTATTTCTTTGTCCTGTCTAAACTCCCTCCAAGCCTCCAGGTCAGATGTTATCAGAAAGTAAAATGAGAAGAACTTTGAAGAGCATAGCTTGTAGCCTCTGAGACTCAGAGTCACAAAGCAGAAATAGAAAGTTGAACTTAGGATGGAAAGGTAACATACAAATGAAGTCAATAAAAAGAAAATAATCTGATTACTTAAGAGGAAAGCCAAGAAAAAAAAGTACACGCTTCATTTGTTCTTAATGTATGACATAGGTAAAAACATCTCTACAGTACACGTATTTTACTTTGGCTTTCTATAGTCTATAATGGAGGCATTAAGCAAAAGTGAAAATTCTAAGAATCATAGGTGAGCAAAGCTACCTTAAGCCAAGGTGGTTTTTGCATAACAAGGATTATCCATTATTATATATCAGTGTTTTACATAATTTTTCTGTATATACATGTATCTATGTATATAGTCTTTAGAGAAAATGAAAAAATAAGCACTTGTACAAAGTTTTCTTTGGTATAAGAATTTTGTATAAATACATACTTTGTGAGATACTGTAACAATATGAGATAACCAAGGAACAACAAAAGAGATGAGAGATAACATAGTATATTAAAGACAACAATCACTCACTATATGATTTTTGTTTCTATATCCTGGAGGTCCTTTCATTTAGTGTCATACTGTATGGCCTTAAGTATCTAGGTTTACAGTATCTCACCTGGTTATCTGATATATTGTATATATGCATATTTGGTTATTTGAAATCAGAGAGGGAAGGGGGGGAAACAAGATGAGGGGTGGGGGTGGAGGGAGGAAAATGGGGACCAAAACATGAGAAAGGGTATCAATGTATGTGAAGTAATGCACCTTCTATCTGGTGAATATAGTATGACCCTTCTATTATTTACAATAATATGAAAAAAACCAAATACATACTTTATACAACTACAATTTTTGTACAAGTATATATTTTTTACTTATTTAAAAATGGCATCATTTTTCACTCTCACTTCCATACCCAGTAGATAAAAAGCTAGTGGTGGTTTCATTTTATTTTCTTCACTAGATTTTTAGGTAAGTATCAAATAGCATTATCTATAGAAAAAAAGATAATCCTAAGGATAATTGCTTACTTTTTATGTTGTATTTTTTGGCAATAGTGGGGTATGTACTAAGGGTCTCAGGTAGATAGATCCCTTTTTGTTGGGAGCCAGTGTGGAGTCAGACTGACCCATGAATCTGCATCACTAAGTAAAATAACCACACAAAGAAATGAGCTGTCATGTATGACGCCATGCTATGAACTTTCAGCTACATTGTCAGTATTGTGAACTTCCTGGATTTATTGACTTATTGCTTTATCACCTTCTGCTTAACTGATCTGAGACTTGATTACCATTTGGTACAAATGTAACCCCTGACAGTTTCTTGGTGTTAAGAGAGCATATAAGACTGGAACTAGAAATAAACGGGGCTGCAGTCTTAAGTTTACAGCCTTAGGCTGTGGTTTGGGCTGTAGCCCTCCTGACCCCATCTGTTTCTTACCTTTTTCTTTTCTAAGTCCTCACCCCCTAAATCAGGAATCCCTACGTTGCCAGCTGGCTCTGGCACTTTGCCACTCGAGCCATGCACTAGATTTTCTTTACTTTGGTTGGTTGTTCCTGTAGGATCTGTTGTGGTTTCAGAGACAGTCACCAGGGCTGCCCTGGACATCTGCCTCTGGTTTTCTAACAGCTAGTATTACAACAATAAATTCATCACAGACATGATGCTTGATTGTTCAGATAGGAGTTATATTAACTTTTTACATGATATTTGGCCTCCTAATCTCTACCTTCTGACCAAATACAAATAAATAAACAACTCTTTGGAATTCTAAATGAATCAGAGTAAGATTTACATAGAAATGAAAATCAGTAAGTGCATGCCTAACTGTGCATACATCACCAGTATAAACTAAAAACAAAACACTCACACACATACACACACACTCACATATACACAGCTCCACACATATATGGTGAGGGGGGGAGGGAGGGAAGGGAAGGAGAAAGCTTTTTGTAGTATTTTACTAATATATTGGAGATATATGCAGATCTGGTGGCACTTCAAGATATATTGAATAATGATTCATATGGGGGTTACATGAGTTAATATTTACATTCCCACCCCTAATCAAACAGGAATATAAAAATCAATAATTAGCCAAGAAGGCTTCCTTTGAAGAATGTAATTGTCTTTAGAAGTAGTGTTTAGCTTGTATTATAGCTGCAGGAGTAATGGAGACTGAGTCCATAAGTAGGTGCTTCAAGGAATAATAATGATTCAAGTAAAATAAAAGTTACATCTTCAGCTTGTATTTTATTCTGCGGTAAGTCAATACCTATTGGTTTAGCTGTTAACCTTTCAGTTTCAAGAGTAGCTATTTTAGATATATTAAAGATTCAGCTTTTTATCCTTTCTGATCAGTCATGGGGATTGAACTCAGTACCCAGACACCACTGAGCTTTTTAACTTGACTAGCATCTCTACTATTTGGAGCCACAGCTCTTCTTCTGGTTCTGTGGTGGTTAATTAGAGATAAGAGTCTCATGAACTTTCCTGATCAGTTTTGTTTCAAACCATGATCCTACATTCTCAGCATCCAGCGTAGCTAGGATTACAGGAGAGAGCCACTAGAGCAAGATTTATTGATATTGTTAATATTATTTTAGAGAATGAACAGATTTGTTTGTGAGTTTTTCAGTACCCATAAAGTCATTTTTTTACCTTAGGTTACATTTGATTAGGTTTTTTTTCCAACTTAGATACATATTAGCATCATATGACAATTTTTAATACACAAAGATATGGTGTATTTCTAGAAATTCTTGTCTTATTGTACTGGAGAGTACAGTCTGCATAGGTATTTTTTAAAAATTACTTCTCTGCTCTGGTCCCTCATGAGAGCCTATTGTTTGAAAATCATAATAATTCTTGAGAGCCTCATGCAGGACATAGGACTGTCTCGAGGGTATTTTACTTTGCTTTAATCCAACACCAGCTCTACTGTTAGGTTAACTGTTGGTAGAATGGTCTCATTATTGCAATTCTTAAAGCCTATTGAAAAATCTTTTTCATCTTCCTGTTACTGTTCTCCTAGAGCACTAGGCTTGCGACAAAGACTGAAATTTAAGAGGAGAGTGTGAGGCTTAGTGTTGTGAAGGACACATAAACAATAGCTCAGCCACAGATCTGAAAGCCCTTGCTTCAGAAATAGTATTCAGGAGAAACATTTCCTATGCAAGAGAGTGACTCACCTGAGTGCACTTTAATGTTGTCACTTGGTTTCCAGCACAAATCACATCTCTCTGTGCAGAGGAAGGGAGACGTCACTCAGGGAGAGTTGCCAGACCACAGGCTCTTCTGCCAATTCAATTCTACAAGTTGGATCCTAGTAGTCATTCAGGAATGACTTATCCCTGAATTTTGAATGCTGATAACAATGACAATTCAAACTACCACACTGAATTCAGACCTGCCCTCTAATAAAATGTAAGTTTACTATTATTATCAATGTGTTGTACAAACAGGTTACCATTTCATAAGCCAGGTAATAGAGTTTCTGTTCTGGACAATGCCATCCCTTCCTTCATTTTACTCCAATTTTCTACTCCCATCCCTGCCTACTTCTTACATAATTAATTTCCCACTAATGTATATGCACTAGCATGCTTGCATTTGCCACACTTCATTCCTCCCTTTATGAGCCCCTTCTTTAAGACTCGCATTATTAAAACTAATGCATGTACCCTCCTTCATAACACTGTACATGAGAAATTGGGTCTCCCCTTTGTTTTGAAGGTGACTAAATGAGACACAGATGATCCAGGAATCACTTGGAGCTATTAAAATCAGCAGCAGAGCCAAGAAGTAGACTCTAGGTTTTCTTTGGCACCAGGTATAACATAGTATCCACTAGATCATTGCTTACTCTTTGGTAGTATAAGTATTGAAATCAGACAGCTGTTAAATATTGTATGTGACAAATGTTCATTCTAATACTCTCTTGCTTACTGGAATATTTTTTTTTGCCAGTCCTGGGCTTGAGCTCAGGGCCTGAGCACTGTCCTTGGATTTTCTCAAGGCTAGAGCTCTACCACTTGAGCCTCAGCACCACTTCCGGCTTTTTTCTATGTATGTGGTACCGAGGAATCGAACCCGGGTCTCCATGCATGCTAGGCAAGCACTTTAACCACTAGGCCAAACTCCCGGCCCCAGACTACTGGAATATTTTTAACACTAATATATTTCTATAGAAATGTGAAAGAAATAGAGTAAAATATACATTAGAGAGTTGTGGTATAAATTCTCAATTAACTTTTTTAAAAATATTTTTTATTGTAATTAATAAAAGGGTTACATGATATTTTCCAGATAGAAAGTGCATTAATTCACATACATTGATACCCTTTCACATGTCTTGGTACTCATTACCCTCCCCTCCACACCCCTCCCATCTTGGTTTTCCCCCCTTCCCTATCAAATTTCAAATTCATTGCCCTTGGAGATAATAAATTAGTGTAATATCTTACAATAAGGAGAACATTGTCTATCTTGGCTTGAAAGAAATAACATTAGAGGTTTATTTTCTGCTTTCACCTTCTAGAAAGTTGTGATTACTTACCTACCTACCTTGTAGATAGTGAAAAATAGGTAGGTAGATTTATGATAGGTGTGTATGTATGTGTGTGAGAAGTGTAAGTGTGTGTGTATGTGTGTGTGTGTGTGTGTATATGTGTGCATGAGAGAGAGAGGGAGGGAGAGAGAGAGAGAGAAAGAGAGAGAGAGATAGAGAGAGTCTATTTTCTGAAGGTACAGAAGTCCAAAATTTAGACTTTTGCCTGTAAACTGAATATTATGAAAATGATATACACTGATATTGAACTCTTGCTACACTATTGTACAGTTTTCACTTGTTTCCGGATCCAAATGTGTTGTATTAGGAATATATATATTACATTATTAGATTAATATTATTACATCATATCATGTGTGTATGTGTGTATGTGTTCTTTGAAATAAAAGCCTAAAGAACAATCTAGGGAGGGTATATCTTTTTTACATAATCTCCATCCAAATTTCTAGATATATAGATTTTCTGAATCAGCATGCTGATTTTATGTGCAGAAAAGGCAGTCCTTATAACTAAATAGAATTAAATTACTTAGTATAGGATTAATCTTATTAACAAATTTGGGACAATAATTACATATACTACAATGTGCCTTTGAACATGATTTGTGGTTTTATTGTCTTAGCCCACAAATACGTAGATAAAATAAAGCATTCCTATGGTAAAGGAAAAACTCAGGTTAGTGAGAAGGGTTTATAGAGAAATTTCCCCAAGTTTGTGGCCAAAAATGAGAAGCAAGTGAACTATTGAGTTCAATTAAAATAACTTTCATGAATTAATATTTTTAAAAGGGAAAACATATGCTTTTATATACATTATTTAGAGAGAATGTTTTTATTTAATTTTTCATGATATTTGCTCACATTAAATGCTCTATGACTTAACTCTATGCCTAGTTTATAGAATAGTCTTTATTAACTGTGTAACACTCTTACATTTTGCATTTTTATGTCTTTATATGAAATATATTTACATCTTTATGTCTATTTTACTTTAAAATGTTTTATTTTGTTTCATTTTGCTTTTTAGACAGAGTGAATTCTAAATCTGCAAGATAAAATTAGAAAGATGAGAACATGACAGGACATTATTACTCTATTCATTAATTCGATAAATATTCAGTACCTGCATTTGAATAGCTACTCTGCTAGGAGTTAAAAGAAAAAACGCAAAATTGGGTTTACTGCTAGTTTAATACAGAAATCAGGCATTCATCAAATCATTATAAATGATGTTGTTAATTACTCCATAGCAAGCAGTGGGTTTAGGAGTTTGGGAGAATTGAAATATGGTGAGGGAAGAAGAGTTCATGAAACAACTTCTGGGTGAAGTTTTATCTTTCCGAACAGGAATTTTTAAGTTTATCATTTTTCTTTCTGATTTTATTCATACTCAAATCCTGAAAATATGTACAAATGTATAAAACTGGTACAAGATACATAATGATACAAAGAAAGAGGAAGGAAGTAGTTTTAAAAGCCAGATGTTAGCATTTTTCTCACAATATTGGTCTACTGCTACAGAGACACAAATTATAAACATTTAAATATTATTTAAAAAGTAGTGTATTGTAAATGTATAAAACTGAGAATTCACAGTGGTATATTGTACACATGTTTACTTGTTTATTTGATATAGAGAATGGAAGGGGAAAAACATGGTTGAAAGGAGGTGAGAGGAGGAAAGGAGAACAAAAAGATGAGAAGGGATAGCCCTGACGAATGTAACTGTACCCTCTCTATACAACTACAATAAAATACAATAAAAAAGAAAATTCTGATGTCAAGAGATTTTACATTAATTTTGAATAAAGAGCTTATGAATTGATCATCTGTGCATGATCAATTGAATTTTATTTTAAGATTACTTAGCCCATTTTTTCATATATTTTTATTGTAATTAATAGAAGGGTACATGATATTTGCCAGAGAGAAAGTGCATTAATTCACATACGTTGATATCCTTTCACATGTCTTGGTCCCCATTTCCCTCCCCCCAACCCCCATCTCTCATCTTGTTTTCCCCCCTTCCCTATCCAATTTCAAATAACCAAATACAAATATATCCAATATATCAGGTAACAAAGTGAGATAGTGTAACAATATAAGATAACTAAGGCACAGCAAAAGAGATGGGAGATAACATAGTACCTTAAGGACATCAATCATTCATTATATGGCTTATGTTTCTAATATAGGGGAAGAAATCTGTGAGCTAAGAATTCATGAATTATACTAATATCTTGTAGGCATCATAAAATTTTAATAGAATGCAAGATTTCTAGAAGTTGGTTATATTTTTATATTTTATTACTATATTTTCTTTCTTATAATTTATGGTCATGAAAATTAGGACTCCATTTGATTTCTTTGAATACACTTAATTAGAGAAATATTAAAAATTCAAGTTTTGTTCACTTTTGAGGGCAATGAGCACATTCTATTGTAATTTGAAGGATTTCACTTTAACAGTTTAATAATTATTAATAACATACTAAATCTATTCAATTTTGAATAAGCTTATTCTCTGTATACAATATGATTTTATGTCACAAAGTAGAAATTAAATATTTTGGAACGAGAGAAGTAACTCTATTCTACCTACAAAGCCTCCAACAGTTCATATGAACAGAGTTCATGAAATAATTGGTTAATTGGAAAATGATGGTCAAAGCTTGAATAACATAATCAAGGTCACATTTATGAATTTGTCCTAAACATCATCTTTATGCTTGTGAATATCAATAGCATTTTCCACTTCTTCATTTTGACATTAAGTCTTTTTATTATATAATACCAATCAAGGAACATAATTTTTATTTATTTAATTCCATATACCTTTACTGAGCTTGCTTCCACTGCTAGAATCTTTTTCTTAAAGCATGAGTAATCTTACCTTTTCTTGTTTCATGTCCCACAGTGTTCTTTCCTTCCTATTTTAGTCAACATGGTTTCATAGGATCTGGCTCTGCCTACCTCATTTACAATACGATTTCTTCTGCTCTGTGACTTCACATTCTGATTTTCAGCTATATTGAGTTTTAGGTGTAAGTCCCCCTAAAGGCCATCTTTTCTCAGGCTGACAAATCATTCCACATGGTGTTGTTGTTTCAAAAAAAGCCACATTGCTTCTTTCCTCAAAATCCCTCAATTTCCATTATAAGGCCAACTTCAGTTTCTTGCTTTTTAAAAATCTCGTTAAAGATGAATTTTCAATTTATTTCCTTAATTAATTTTGGGAGCTTGAAGTCAGATCCTTGGTGTTATCCTTGTGCCTCTTGGTGCCCAAGTCTAGCTAGTCCTCTACCATTTCTGGCCACAATGACACTTCTGGTTTTGTCTGAGTCTTCTGGAATTTCCAAAAGCCCAGGCTGGCTTTGAACAGTGATCCTTAGATGTCAGCCTCCTGAAGAGCTAGGAGCCACTGGCATTAAGCTGCAATTTCTGTTTTCTGAGCATTCCATTTCTTTTGTATCCCCCGTTCTCCTTAAGTGTGGCATGTTGACTTTGCATTGTGGTAACTTACAAGATGACTGTCTTTCTTCTCCATGCTTCACATTTCTTTGGACAATAAAAAGGTCAAACATGGCTGTTATGAAATCAGCCAGGCCTGATTTTAAAATTCACTTCTACTTTCTATCAACTCTATGGCAGAAACATAGTAATCATTAATTTCCTCTGCTAAAAAATAAGGACAATGAGCTATGACTTCTAGTGTCTTATAGTTTTAAATTCAGTGATGTATTGCTAGTCTGACTGTTCAACTCTGTGTTCTGACTGACTGAACAGTTTAAAGAAATGATATTATCCTCCTGATACTGGAGCTTAAATTCACTAAGCTTTTTACCCCTTACAGTTAGCACTCTACCACTTTAGCTTTGCCTCCACATCTGGCTTTTTGCTGGTGATTTAGAGAAAAGATTGTCTTGAATTTGTATGCTTGGGATGTATCCAAGATGAGAATCTCAGAGCTAAAGCTTCTTGAGTATCTAGGGTTATAGATATGAACCAGTTAGCTCTCAGCAAGGAGATGGGCTATTTCATCTTACCATTTCAGAGTCTTGTTGAAAGGTATGTTGACCACAGCAGTTCACATCATGACAGACATGAAACAGAGGGGGAATGAGAGACAAAATTCACAGGAAAAACATACCCTCAAGTACCTTCCCCCAGGGACTTACTTTTTCCAGCTAGGTTCTACCCCTTAAATTTTCCAAAACCTTCCAAGTTAGTACCACCAGCTGGGGCCCTAGACTTGAACCCATGAACTTGTCGAGCTTATGTTAGATTCAAATCATATATTCTTCCCTTAGCCTACAAGTGCATGACCAACTCACAATGCAGAAATAACTCAGTTCCTCTCCAAGACACCTCTAAGTTTTAAAAGTTCAGTTTTCAAAAAAAGCCAAAGTTTAGTCTCTTCTGAGTTGCAGGACAGTTAGCAGGGAACCTTTATAAAAGCCCCCAGATAAGTTACATCTATGCATGTAAGATGTAAGGGCAAACAGTAAACATTCTCATCCCAGGAAAGAGAAATTGGGAGACATGGGAACAAAACAAAGTCAGAATATACCACTGCAACTTTAAGTTCTCTAGGTGCCTCTTCATAACTTAGGGCACATCATATGTCATGATGTGAGCTCCACAGGGTTTGGAGCTCCTGCACCCCTGTAATTTCAGCCCACATGGCATTCTCTTTGGCAAGTTCCCCTTGTGGCACTTGTGGCCTATAGCTTTTCTGAGCAGACCTTTTGTGTTTCTTAGCTATTCAATTCTGTGGTTAGTTCACTGTGTTTTCAGATTCCCTTTCATAGCATCATGCATTGTCCTGTCACAGACTCTCCACAGGGGCCCTGACCCTGCCACCCATTGGCTGTCCTCCAAGGTCTTACTTTGGACTCTCCCTGGAAGCCTCCATGACCCTATAACTCTTGGATTCTGCTTGCTTGCAAAACCAGTATCACTTAGATAATGCCAAGGGCTGCTGCCAGCTGGAGCAGTATCAAGGTCTCCTGGACTTGGCTGTAACAGTTCAATCTGGGTGGATGAGCTAAAAAATACTCTGAGATGGCTCTTAGGAAACAGGGTGTCCCAGTATCAATCTGTTCTCAAGGGAAAGCTTTTGAAATGAGTTTATAATTTTACAACCTAAGCCAAGTCCTGAGATGACTCAAACATTTTTCCTATAACACTGCAGGAAACACTATAAACATTACAAGGTGTCTTTTTCATTTTCAAAGGCCCTAATCTCTTTAACAAGCAAAGTCTCCTTGTTCCCTGCTTTTGGACAAAGTGGCATGTTTTCAAATCCTTCTACTGTGCTTTTGACTCCCTGCTCTCACTGGAAATCTGGTTAAAATCAGCTAGCAATAACCAAGTCTCAGCCAGAATACTGAGTTTTTTTTAAATTGCCTCTGACAGATTAATTAGCTGATTACTTTAAAATTCAGCTCCTTCAAAGTATCAGGGTACAGACAAAATGCAGATAGATCCTTTGCCAGCCTCTAGTCCCAACAAAGTCTTGTTCTCATCTAAAACCACAAGTGTCTGGCCTTCACCGTTCAAGTTCCTTTTGGTGTGATGGACTTCTGAGATCTGACCAGATCACTCTTTAAGCTCTGCTCACAGCATTTTGACCTTTTAGTCCACATATCTCTGTACATTTTCCAAGTTCCTCCCTTAAATAAGTTTAAAGTCTTAAAACCAGAGCTAGGACCCTACTTATCTGGATCCAAGTTTTCATGATGGACTTGTGATCACTCTGACCCATATAGCTGACAAAGCAACCTAAGAGGAGGGTTTATTAGTGTAGCTGGTGGTTCCAATAGATCACATTGATTATGAGGGGGAAGATATAGAGTAGTAGAGTAGTTGCTATCTTTCTGATGGCAGAAAGCAGAAAGAAGACTATTTTATGTCTTTTGTTTATGTTAATATGTTTTTGTAACTCTGATATTAAGACCAAATGCAGACTTCTCGTTTTTCTGGAGAAATTGAGCAAGTTATCCTGTGTATAAGGGCAACTTCTCTCATTTTGAAATTCAGATGAAAATAGGTTGTTAGATTAGGACTTTCTGGGAGAAACAATAGAACAGAGAGATAAAATGGTGAATTTTGGGGTCCTACAGGCTGCAAACCCATGAGCTCTGAGGTCATTGCCTGGTCCTCTGGCACAGAATGCCCTGGGAAGTGTGCCCCACCCTGATCTGGTTTCCAGAAAGCCATTGCCCTTAGGTAAAACTTGTGAGATTGGTGACAGATGAGTATTCAGTAAAACAGGCTTTGTTAAATATTCATAATCAGAACATCTGAACATCTCAGAATACCTCTGTGAGCTTTTATGTTGTCAAGACGGTTAGTGTACAAAGAGTGAGGATTTATTTTTAAAAGATTATAAAAAGGACATTGAAGATGCTACTGGCTTTGTTATCCAAAAGCTTGGGATTTGACAATAGATTTTAAATTCTATATCAAAATTACCTTCATAATTTTTAACATTCAATATGTAGTTTACAAAAAGAGAAATTGAATGGGGCTGATAAAAGCAAAGGCACTAAAATATTAGGTATAACTTGGCCCTTTAATGTTACTTCTGATGTTTTACATATTTTTATTCTAATTTTACTATTTAGGATCAATTAAAATTTCACTTTGCTATTCATGAGACAAACTACTAAGGCACTATCCTAATGATTTTTATACCTTTTGTTTCAAAAATATCTAGAAAAATGTAGGTTTTTAATTTATTTTAAAATATTTTTCAAATTAATCTATATAGATTAATATATATCTATGACATACAAACCCTCAGCTTAATTTTAATTATGTTCTAAAAATCTATGTCCCTGTGACTATATAAAGACATTCCCTTCTTGAATACTTGCTTGCTAAACTTGACATTTGAAATATGATATGAAAAACAGTGTTAATAAAATCTTAAAAAATATATTTTTCATGTTCTCATAATGCTATCATGGTAAATTATCTGTAGTCCTATTTCTATGCTGAATGCAAGCATTTGTATTTCTAAACAGATGGAAGAAATTAAGCAGGTATATTAACTCCTTGTGATCAACATACTCTCTAGTGTCTTGAAAAGGTGAAGGGAATTCTGAGTTCCTGCCAGAGAGTAAATTAAACACATGCGATTCTTCATGTAATGATCTCATGAATTCTCATAGTATTCCTTATGAAATAGGTGACAAGCAGTATTAGCTCAGTTTGTATTATAAGAAAACTGAGGCTTGAGAAATAGGTAAAAAATTTCAATACCTAGGCTGAAAAATGTATTTCATGGTAGTATATCCCCATTGGTATGTTATAATGACCTTGTATAGGTAGAATTGTTCTGAAACCTCCTTGTGTTAAATTTATTCTTTTTCCTTCTATTTTTAAACTTTCTACATATCAATTCTGAAGTTTTGATCAAAATTCATAATTTGCATTTGTTTGAGGGTAAAAGTTTTCCCACTTGTGGAAATTGCTGTTAAAAATCTCCTTGGAGATAGTCCACTAAATACAAAAGATGAAGCATTGTTGTCCTGAGCACTAGTTAAACCCTACTTAGAAGCAGCAATAATGTTAGGGATACAAAGCCATCATTAAAGTAATTCTGTAAGTAATAGTAATATCAATTATAAAATATTTACATAGCTATCCAGCAGCAAAGAAAACCATAAATCTTAGACATGAAAAGCTTACTAATGTAGTTCTACTTACCAAAGCACTAAAAAATGAAGAAATACATAGTGATTAACAAGGAAAATATAAAATAAAAACAAATTCATTTTAGACTTCTTGCTACTTGCTTTCAGTTAATCTTCTTCCTCAAGACAAATGTTCTCATGAAATCTGTCTTTGATCAGAATGAAGATATAAAATACTAGTCCAGTTATCAATGGTATTATCTTCCCCATGAGAAGAAATATTTAAGATGAGTGATTTCATAGCTTAATTGTATATTTGCCTTTATGCATTTGATGGATTTTAAAATGGGATTGGGCATGAATTTGATGTTCTATTCAGTTATACATTTCTTAAAAAAAATGATTTGGTCAATATATCAATAATTTTGGAGTAAGCCTAAACCACTGTACATGTAATTTACCATTAAAAGTAGATAATTGTCTTTCACTTGTCACCATTTAAGCCATCACCATTCTAAAGGACGCTGTCAGTATAGTATTATGTAGCTTGACACATTCTGGCTCCAGCCGCACTCTGAGAGTTTTTCAGTAACTACAATGGATATTTTCTACATTAATAATTCAATGAAGAGTAGTGATGAGAACCATCAACAATGGAACCACTCTCAAACATAGTAAGAGCTGAGCACCCGTGGTTCATACCTTTAATCCTAATGACTCAGAAAGCTGAGATCTGAGGGTTTTACTTTATTATTTGAGGCACTGTCCACTTGGGACGTCTGGTTATCAAAAATAGGTCTCATCAGTTTCTTGTTCAATCTGGCTTTGAACTATGATCTTCAGATTTCAGCCTCTTAAGTAACTAAGATGACAGGTATAAGCTACCAGCACCTTAACACACTACTTGATTCATCAAGATTCAATCTCCTCTTCCATAAGTGGCAAAAATAAACTATCAATCTACTTTGTAACAAGGATTTAATTAAAGAAAATCCCTACTAACATTTATTGCTAGACCTGTCAGTTATCAAGCTAATATAAAATTATTTGTAGTTTGTTAAAAGTATGCTTAAACAATTAGAAACCTTCTATGTTCTTATGTATGCATGTACATATGTATGTCTATTTATATGTATTCATGCATGCATGTATATATATATATATATATACCTTCATGAATGTAATTTTATATGTTATGAGATTTGAACTCAGGGCCTGGCTGCTGTCCCTGAGCCACTAAAACCCATAGTGCCACTTCCAGTTGTCTGGTGGTTTATCAGAGATAAAATTTTCACAGCCTTTCCTGCCCCGGCTGGCTTAGAACTGTAATCCTCAGATCTCAGCTTCCTGAGGAGCTAAGATTGTAGTTATAAGCCACTGTACCTGGCAACTTTTCTATATTGTAATCAATGATCTCTTTACAATTGTACTGTTTGTTTTTATTATTTGCTGCTGAAAATCAAAAGATATGCCTAGTAAATATTACCACTGAATGCCACGCTGTCACTACAGTAGACAGTTCTTTGAAGACAAGTCCTAAAATGTCTCTTACAATGGTAAATTTAACAATTAATTTATGTAATAGGCAAGTGATTGTGCTGGCCTGAGCATAAAATATAAATTATGAGTAATTTGAAGAATAATATAAAAATGCTATGTAGAAAATATTCTTTGTAAGAATATGATTAATTTGGATACTGAAGTATATGCATTTAGAGTCAGAAGCTTAGTTCACGGAATCAAACAGAGAAGCATGAAACCGAGGATACAACATCACGTGATGTTAGTAGTTATGTTCTCTAAATGACTATTCAAATTGGACTAGAGTCTTTAGAACAAAGATATTTTTGCTCTCAAGTTCTTTCTATTGTCATGTTATTTTTCTTAGTCTCTGGTTTTAAATCATGTGCTATTTTTTGCTCACAAGTTTTTTGTTTGTTTGTTTTTGTTTTTGTTTTTTGCCAGTTCTGGGCTTGGGTGTAGGGCCTGAGCATTCTCCTTGGTGCTCAAGGCTTCTCAAGGCTAGCATTTTACCATTTGAGCCACAGCACCACTTCTGGTTTCTTTTCTATGTATGTGGTACCAAGGAATTGAACCTGGATTTTTGTGCATGGTAGGCAAGCACTCTACCACTAGGCCAAACTCCTGTCCTGCCCCACAAGTTTTTAAAGCAAAAGAAGAAAGTGGTTTAGTATCAGATTCTGTTCTAATATAGGTACAAAATATTTGAAACTGGAAAAAAATGATTTTCCTGTTCTAATAAACATTGGCTTGGTATTCAGTTGAATAATAATAAATCATCATAATAAATGAAAATGCCTAGATTGCATGAAGAGCTACTCAATTCTGGCATGAATACTGTGGGAGAATGTGTATATTGTCTCACTACAGTTAATTTAAGAAGGTCACAGTGCCTTCTACAAGGGAAGAAATAAACAGTGATTTAAATAAACATGTGAATGCTGAGGAATATATTATAAATTATAGCTATTTTCTATTATTTATGTATAACCTTAAGATACTCCATTTTGACGTTTCTGTTTAAAATTTTTATTTTAAAGGTGATGTACAGAGGGTGACAGTTACATGTGTCAGGTAATGAGTACATTTCCTTTTGAAAAGGGTCATCCCCTCCCTCATTCTTCCCAAGTTTTTACCCTCCTTTGCTTCTTCAACACCCCCCCACCCCGGCCCAAGTTGTGTAGTGTTCGTTCCCAACATAGTGTCTAGTGGATTTCACTGCTGAATTGGTTCACCCTTTCCCTACTATTTCTATGATTCTTCCTCTACTCCTCAAATCAGATAAACTTACGTACAAGATATAGGGTACAGAAATCATAAGCAACAAAAGAAGGGAATAAGCCAAAGAAAAAAAGGAAAGAATAATTAAAAGAAGAAATAATTGAAAACATTACAAAAAATAACTTGCTTGTATTTCTTGAGTTCATTTCAATCATGTTATACCTGTGTTTTTTGTTTATTTTTTTCCTCAATACTATTAGTAATGAAAATAGTATCACTTCAACTTCTCTAGAAATAATATTGCTTACTATTTCTGAAATGATGCCATTTTTACATATCTTTGATTCTATATAAGCCATATCACCTTCTGGTCTTTTTGAAGTTCTGTTTTGTAGCAAAATCACAGCTGTACATCACAGCTGAATAGAAAAAGACAGCTGTGGTAATAAAACTCTGTACCAGAGAACGCTCCTTAAGACACTGGAAAACAATATCAAGTATATTTTGAATTACCTTACTGGATTAGCTTGACACTTAAAATTTTATTAATAGGTAATACATTGGTTTTCTTTCTTTTTTACATTATGTTTCTTAAACATTGTCAGATAAACATGGTCAATCTCTTAGTTAAAAAATGTAAACTAAGAAAATCTCTGCAATGAAATTTACCTACATGTCCTAAAGGTATGAAAGAAGAAGGGGAAATAGATGTAAAATAAAAAGATGCATATTTCTTTAGTGTTGTGGTACATATCCTTCTCCAAGCTCCATAGTAGACTCAGTCCCACAAACTATATTTCTGACAGCTATCAACACAGATGCATATTGGTTAATGATTAAAAACCCAAAGACCTCACATAGCATTGCTGTTGAAGATGAAAATTTTTGATATTATCAACCGCATTTGGAAGAAAAGTACCTATAAAACACTATAATCTTTTTGGGTTTACCTGGTTGGGAGATTCTTAGAAAATTCAATATATCCAAATTTTGTGAAATAAAAAAAATGTTAATATGTGAAATGGAATTAGATTCTAGTTTCCAAATTTTTCAAAAAGTTATTCTGGTTGATTTTGTATTTGGAAGGAATAATACTCACACATGGGACTCTTGGGAAGATATATTCACCCATAGTAGATTTGAGATGATGTGGCCAGCTAGAGAGTTAGGTTTTACAGGAACAAGTTTTTGTGGAAAGTTGACATTTCCTGTCAGTGATAAAGAGCATGTGTTTGAAAACACAATTTTATTTTACCACTCTGTCCAAATTTAGTGCCAAAGCAGATAGGAAAGGAAAGCTTTTAAATAGTTCAGTAGTCAAACATCAGAAATGGAGTCGGAGTCCTCATGAAATTGTGGAAAACAAAACTGTAGAAGAAGGAAGTGGGGAAATGGGAAAAACACATGCAATAATTCATTGTATATACACATAATTGAGAAATATAAGGGAAAAGGTGGGGTGAAAGGGGAGTGAAGTGATGACAGAGATCAAGATGCATTATAAACATAATCTTCTTTGCTAAAGACAAAAAAATAAATGTAGCCTCAATTTAAAGTAAATAAGGGAAAGACTAGGTTGGTGGGGTGAGAATGTTAAAAGGGGTGACAGTGATCAAGATGTACTGTATTCATAACTGCTTGGTGAATGGCAACCCTGTTTTATAACTACTTGAAGAAAAATTTATTAACAATAGAAATGACATTTATTGATACTGCAGTTATTTAATGTAGTTAGTGCCTTTTATATGTCAGACAAGATGCTAGACACACTGATAAATACACACAACGATTCTCAATACTTTATATCCCAACACAAAGCAGATATTACTATTTAAATATTCATTAAGACAAAGATCACAAAGGATTTTATATATAACACATTTTACTCAAAATTCTTAAAACTTTAAAAGTAATGTGTACTTAATGTGATAGAGTACCAGTCTAAAGAAGAAAAATTCAGGTGAAAACATGAATCCCTGAGTCCAAATCCCATTACAAATACACACACACACACACACACACACACACACACACACACACACACACAAACACAGACTCACACATTCTTAGAGGCAATCAGTAATTACCGAAGCACATTTTTTTTTTGCCAGTTCTGGCCTTGAGCTCAGGGCCTGAGCACTGTCCTTGGACTTTCTCAAGGCTAGAGCTCTACCACTTTGAGCCTCAGCACCACTTCCAGCTTTTTTCTATGTATGTGGTACCGAGGAATCGAACCCGGGTCTTCGTGCATGCTAGGCAAGCACTCTACCACTAGGCCAAACTCCTGGCCCCAGCATATTTTTTTAAACAGTTTCTCCTTAGCTTTGCACAGATTTTAGAATTCTATAATTCAATTGTGTGACTCTTTCTTGAACAGACAGGTCTTACATATGGATAAATATTGTGAGTGACACTAGAATACTACATGGAAAATTGCCAACAGGAAGGACACTCTCTCCTCTTAAATATCAATAATGTCCCTCAATTATTATGACAGTAAAAGTCTGAGAAAACTGCAACATACCCTGCAATCACTCTGAAAAAAAAAAAACGATTCTCAAATAAAAATATGCTAAAGAGATAACTATGTTAAATCATTCCCCATAAATTTGTAAGAAAAATTTTGTTGCCATGGCTGAATTTATATTTTTTCTCTCAGAGTTTTTAATGAATTAAATAAATGTAATTTACTTATGTTCTATTATAGGTATTAAACAAATGAATAGAAGTGACAATGAAAAACAATAACATACCTTATAATAACTATATAAGCATGTTTGAAAATTCCGTATTTCTTTTAATTCCAATTAGAATTTAAATGCTCTACCTCATTTTTTCATATATTTTATTGTAATTAATAGAAGGGTTATATTATATTCACCAGATAGAAGGTCCCCATTTCCCTCTTCCCCCATCCCCCACCGCTCATGTTGTTTTCCCCCCCTTCCCCATCCAATTTCAAATAATAAATCAAGCATTATACAATATATCAGATAACAAGGTGAAATACTGTAACAATATGAGATAACCAAGGGACAGCAAAAGAGATGAGAGATAACATAGTACATTAAAGACAACAATCACTCATTATATGGCTTTTGTTTCTATATCCTGGAGGTCCTTTCATTTAGCATCATACTATTTGGGCTTATGTATGTTTTGTTCTATTCTAAATCTCTGCTAGGAGAGCCCAAGGTTTCTACTGATTATGACAAATGAGGGAAACCATTGAGCCTATCCTATGTTGTTTTGAGTCTGGCTTACTTCACTTAATATGATTTTTTCTAAATCTTTCCATTTCCTTACAAATGGGGAGATGTCGTTCTTTCTGACAGCAGCATAGAATTCCATTGTGTATAAATACCACATCTTGTTGATCCACTCATCAACTGAGGGGCATTTGGGTTGGTTCCCTATCTTTGTTATGGTAACTAGCGCTGCAAAAAACATCATTGTGCTAGTGGATTAAATATGTCCTTGTTTCTGGACAATTGGGTAAATGCCAAGTAGTGGAATTGCTGGGTCATAGGAGAGTTCTGTATTTAGTCTTTTGAGGAAATGCCATACTGCTTTCCATAGCGGTTGAACTTGTTTGCACTCCCACCAACAGTGCTCTACCTCATTTTTAATATGCCTTTTCATATTTTTCTTTTTTTAATTTTAATTATGTTGTACAGGTGTTGTACAGAGGAGTTTCAGTAATGTAAGTGAAGTAATGAGTACATTTCTTGTCAAAGATTGTTGTCCCCTCTCATTTTTCTCCTACTTTCCTCCCCCCTCCACTTCCCCCTTCTCCCTGACAAATCTCTGTTTCATTGGTTTATCCTTTGTTCTTTGTTTCACTATTTTGTTATTTCCCTTCCCTTCCCAAATCAGATAAATATATATTTATATATATTGTATATAATTATATATATTCACATATTATATACATATGACACAAGGTACCAAAATAAAAATAAAAACAGTAACAACAGAGAATAAACCAATAGAAAAAAATGAAAGAAAAATGAAATACCTTCACATAGTACATTAAAAATAACAACAAAGAAAACCTCTTGTTTCTATACCTTCGAGTTCATTTTGATTAGCATTTCTTTCTGTGGTCATATGTAGATTGCTATTGAGTGACTGTGATCCTATGATAGGACTATTCTAGACATATACTAATTATTACAAATGAGGTAGACCATGGAGCCTATTTATCTTTGAGTCTAGCTTACTTCATTTCATACAAATTTTTCCAAGTCTTTCCTTTTCCTTACTAATTAGGCAATACCTTTTTTCTGATGGCATCATAGAATTCCATTGTGTATATATACCACATTTTCTCGACTCATTCATCTACTGATGAGCATCTGGGTTGGTTTGATAAACTAGCTATGGTAAATAATGATACAATGAACATAGTTGTGCTGGTAGCTTTAGTGTAGCCTTTTTGTGTGTGTTCATTTGGGTTAAATGCCCAGGAGTGGTATTGCTGGATCATAGGGTAGGTCTATGTTTAGTCTTTTGAGAAACTTCCATACTGCTTTACAGAGTGACTAAACAATTTAAAAAGAAATTTTCTTGAGAGGAAAGAAGAATAGCCAATAGACACATGAAGAAACGTTCAATATGTCTGGCTATAAAAAGAAATGTAAATCAAAACTATATAGAGATTCTACCTCAATCTAGTTAGAATGTCAATTATAAACCAAAGCCAAAATAAACAACAAGAACAACAAAACAAAATCATAGTAGGTGCTGGCAGAGATGTACCCCTAAAGGGAATTCTACTACACTGTTGGTGGAAATGGAAAATAGTTCAAACTTTTTGTATTTTTACTGGGAGCACCTTTGGAAATATTTGCCTCTCCTAGGATTCACAGTTAGGTGGAGATAACAAATATGAATATCCTTCTGTTCACCACATTAATCCACAGTGTAAAGTACACTATCATTACATCTAAGGGTCTAATCAACCAAAATGGGAAGTTCAAAAATCTCTCGAAAGTAGTTACACAAAAGAGTTGACATTGAATAAAAGAGTTTATTAATACAATCCATCTCAATCAATGTTACTCCCTTCAATGTTTTCACCTACCTATCCCCTACCAACCAATTCCCTCATTCTTCTTATTTCTTAGGATATATATTGAATTCTTGAACACATTTCCCCCACTTTCCCTTCATCTGTCTCTTCTCTTGGTCCCCACTCCACCATTTTCAGTTAGCATTTGCTTTTGTTTATCATTGAATTTTCCTTTCTAGAGATTTACACTATTTAAATTCTCCCTTGAATCTACCATATTTCCATTAATACATGTGTGTACCAACCAATGTATTTACGTTCAAGTTTATAAGTTAAATCTAGCTTACATATATAAAATGACATTCTGGGCCAGACATATTTACATTAATAATTTATTTTTTCCAGATCTTTCTATTTATTTACAAATGGTACAATATAATTATTTCTAATAGAATAATAAAATTCTATTGTATATATGTGTATATATATACATGTTCTTGGTATATCCATTCATTGAGAGACTGATTGTGGGCTGATTCTATACCTCGGCTATAGTGAATAGTGCTGCAATAAACATGATATGCTGGTAGCTTTGTTGTATACTTATTTGTAATTTTTTGGATAATGAAGAGTGGAATTGCTGGATCATAGAGGAGTTCTGTGTTTGATTTCTTTTCTGAGGAACCTTCATACTGCTTTCCAGAGGGTTGGTGGCCTGAATGGGTCTAGACTAGCAGTCAAATAGCAAAACTAAGTTTCAGTTACCAGTTTGATTCCTGATGTAAGACAAAAGAAAAAAAAAGAAGAAAGAAAGAAAGGTAATAAAGTGAAATATGAAAGGGAAGCAAGAATGTTACATTTTGGTGGACTAACACAATGATAGTCACATCACAGAGAGCTTAGAAGATGATGGATTTTAGAAAAGTGAGAGTGATGTTAGGTATTACTAGTTGATAGGGGAAAATCTGAAAATAAAAGGCTGGTAACAAATAGATAATAACTTTGCAAGTAAAATTAAATTTTGTGTAACTTTTTATTGAAAAATATTCAATTTTACATGTTAGCACCTCTGGATATATTAACAATTACAGTAATATTTGACTATGGGCAAAATAGGGGAAAAGATCAATAATTTTATAAATAACTATTACCTGTTTCTTGTATATCTAGTATTTTATCTCTGCAAATATCAAGTCTGAATAACTAAGATTGGTAACGTTTCAATGTTGTGAATAAAGTATTTATTAAATTCGTTTTCAGAGGAGGAAAGAAAATATGAGAAGTTTTCTTTTCAACAGGAGTTTTTGAAAAATATAACTAGTTTGTTCAAAAATAATTTCTCAGGCAGTGTAATTCTTCTTATCTCCTCATACCTATGCACAGAGGCAGAACATTAATATATTTAGACCTTTTGATTGGAGACTTAACATTTACACTGGCATAAAACATTAATACTATCATTCAAGCATGAAAATTCCAAATTAACAGAAACCGAGGCTGCTATTCAGGCAAAGTGGGAGTTAGTGTGAGAAATGGAAGCAATTCTATAAAATATGCTTCAGCAGGATATTAGAAATCTAGATTTAAGCTTTGTTCTTCATGTTTGGTAGGACAAGGTATTAATCCACTAACCATCTTTGCTTTGAATTATGCACCTTTGCCTTATGAATTTATTATTAATACCCGATGAGGGATTGCAAGCAATGAATCCAGATTGCTTAGTTTCCAGTATGGCTCTACTCTATAATACGGGCAAATATCTCAAAGGCTGGGCCTCCTTTCTTCTTTTGCAAATGGAATCACAGTTCTACTGGTGCAGTGGAGACAAAGCATTTGGCATATGGTAGGCGTTCGGTGGATGGGAAGAATACCTAATCTTTTTTTTAATTACATGACTTTGCTGCAAAATCCAAAATATTCAACACAATCTACAAAAGTATAGTAAAAGATGCTCATCTACATAGGAAAATATCTAAAATAGTAATAAATACAAATATCACTTAGTGAAGCAAGTTAATACTTCATGTTACTCTGCATTAACTGCTGCCACTTTGCTGTAAAGTCTTTCTTCCTTCCCTCCCTTCCTCCTTCCTTGCCTTCCTTTCTTCCTTTCTTCCTTTCTTCCTTCCTTCTTTCCTTCCTTTCTCCCAATATATGTGTCAATCTCAGCAAATTTCACCAGAAATAAATTGAATAGAAAATTTTATTTTTTAACGATTAGTATTTGAACTAGAGGCCTCTTACTTGCTATGCTGACCCTAAAGCACTGTGTCATAACTCCTGTCCTGAATTTAGGTGCTTAATTTTACCTTGGCATGATCCCAGATGGCAATCCATTTACTTTAGGTCTCCCATCCTAACACTATGTTCAACTTTTCTCTGTGGAGATGAAGTCTCCTAGGCTTTTACCCCTGTGGCTCTCCTGGATCCACAGTCTTTCAATCAAAGCCTCTCATGTAGATTGGAGTGACAGTCATTTCCACATTGCGTGGCTCTGTGTTTGAAGGGGTCTCGTGAATTTTTTTTTGCCTTGTTTGACTTTCCACTCCAATCCTTTCAATCTCAGACTTCCAAGTAGCTAGAATTACAGGCAGGAACCACTGGTACTTGGATAGCAAAAAATATTTTTTTGAAATCCAAATACCATCATATCACCTTCATTGTTTATACACATTGCACATAATTGAAACCTACTCATTTGAAATTTTCATTTGCAATTCTTGTATCTCTCTGAACTCTTGCACAGGTAAGAAATAGCTTAACAGTCTTCTTTTCTTCTAAACTTGTCTTTGCAATGATAGAATGGCTCCCGAGCCAGGCATACAGTCTGCAGGGAAAGAAGACACTAATGGAGATTAGCATTCCAAAGGAATCTACTGCAGCTGTCATCATAAAAATAAACTGATTAGTGGTTTGGACGCTACTAACTCTGTAAATTATCAAACAAAATACTGCAGAAGCATCCATTTACGGATATGAAAATTACAATTTGAACATCACACTTAGAGCACATTAATCAACTTCATTCTTTGTTTTTATGGGTAATGAAGCTTTACAGAAAGGTAAACATCCAGCTAAATAAAGTTGCTTTGGTAAGAATGGATTAAATATATTCGTATTTAAAAACAAATATGCAAAGTAATGCACCTTCTATTGGGTGAATATAATGTTACCCTTCTATTAATTACAATAAAATATATGAAAAAAAAGAAATATTAGAAGACATGTTTAAATAAAGGAGAAGATTCTTCCCCCACTCCACACTTCTCCAATCCTTGGTCATTTATTTCTGTTTTTAGTGGAAGTCCTAGGTTTTTATTTTCCTTCTGACGTCTTCATTACTTTTTTTACTTTTTAATCAGTTTGTTGTTACTTTCAGATACCCTATCTGTAATGCCAAGGATAAGACTTCTAAAACTAATTAATATGCAATCTTTCTATATTTTCTTTAGTATATAATGATATAATCAATATGTTACACTATGTTGGGTTTTCACAGGTGACTCAGATCTTACATAACTTGTAATAATGCCAATAGCAATACGCACTTTTATGAGGAAAGTAGAGAGAGTTATTTCTAATAATCTTTTGTTTGTTTTTTATCTAATAATTCATATAGAGACACATCTTTTATGGGAGATGCAGTTTCAGAAGATAGAGCATATATTGAATATAGTTAAAACTGTAGATGGGAGAAAGGATTGGAAAGAGAAACCAAACATCCCAGTAATGAAAGATATCAGTATTAATCATACCAACCACAACAATTGTCATCTGGTGGACTCAGAGTAATAAAAACTGTAGACTTGACAGTACTAATTTTCATCTCTAAGCCAACAGTATTTCCTTATAAGCAAAGTTATCATTGGCTTCTAGATACTGAAACCCAGTATAGAAGATTAAATATGCAGTTAGATGCTTGAAAGGCTTTCCCCAAGTTTTTGTTAGCATCAGTTAGTTGCGAAAGGGAGATCCATTTTCTTTTTACAAGCTTATACATGCATACAATACCTTGATCAAACTTTCTCCCTCTGTAAGTCTTCCTCATTATTCCTACCCCCTTGCCTAACTAATCTCAACAGCCTTCAGGGTTCCATCTTCACACATGTATATAAAGTACATGATATCACTGATAACACTCTCTCCATTCTCTCTCCCTCCCCTCACAAGTACCCATATTCCAGTAGAATAGGATCTGACTTACACCATTTTTGACTAATGCATCATCTTAGAAAGATGCATATATAGCATATATATTCAAATACATATATGCAAAAACCATATATCAACTTTTACAGTATTATTTTTTCAAAATATTTCTGTTCCTAAATTATTTGTTATTCTTTGTCATGCCATTAATGAATGATAACTCATCCAGGAACTTCAAGTTAGAAACTGTATTCTAACTTGATTTTCTAATATTACACTTTGTCAATGCTAAAATGAACAAATGATTTGTTGTTGATTCATTCTGTGATTCACATTGTACATACATTCATTTATGGTAAAATGCCTTTTTATTATATCATTTCTTATAAAATCTTTCTTGCTTCCACATACTGATTTAGTTTAAAATTTCTTTTATAGAGTAGGATACACCTATTCATTTTTTATTTTCAATAAGAGGCTAATATTTCGAAGGAACTGAGGATTTCAACTGAGGGTTGTGCTGAGCCCTCTCTCATACTTCCATTACTTTTTGCTTGAGTTTATTTTTTAGATAAGGCCTCTTTGCTTTTACCCTGAGAGATTTAAACTGATACTCTTCTACTTTTGCTTCATAAGTACAGAAGGTTACCATACTTAGTTTTTATCCCTTATTCCTTCCTTCCTTCTCTCCTCTCTCTCTCTCTCTCTCTCTCTCTGTCTCTGTCTCTGTCTGTCTGTCTGTCTGTCTGTCTGTCTGTCTGTCTCTCTCTCTCTCTCTCTCTCTCTCTCTCTCTCTCTCTCTCTCTCTCTCTCTCTCTCTCTCATGCTGTGAAATTTTAATTCAGGGCTTGAAGCTTGCTTAGCTTGCGTACATGGCTGACACTCTACCTTTGCTTTTTGCTAGTTATTTTGGAGAATTCATCATACAGATATGGTTCTGGCGTTGAATTATGATCCTCCACACTTCATCCTCCTAAGTAGTTAGGAGTATAGCTAGAATCCACTGCACTTGGCTCTACAGTTTGATGTTGATGGTGTAATTAGAGTTTCAATGTCTCCAGTGATAGCACAGGTTCATGTTACTACTGAGTTGAAAGTAATACGGTTGCACTGACTTAGTCTCTCTTCCTATAGTTGAGGAACATTCAATCTGGAAAGTGAAAAAAATAATTTTGCTTCTGTAAATTTCATATTCTTATAAACTAAGTCACGAACCTAAATTCCACGTGTGAAATATGACTTTTACCTTGGAAGTGGAAAATAATTTTGAAAGTTTCTTGAAGGAATTTTCTTTTACTTCTACTGTGCTCATGTTTACAGTTATTGAAAATACATTTTCACCTTTTTTTTTTGCCAGTCCTGGGCTTGAGCTCAGGGCCTGAGCACTGTCCTTGGACTTTCTCAAGGCTAGAGCTCTTCCGCTTGAGCCTCAGCACCACTTCCGGCTTTTTTCTATGTATGTGGTACCGAGGAATCGAACCTGGGTCTTCATGCATGCTAGGCAAGCACTTTAACCACTAGGCCAAACTCCTGGCCCCTGAAAATACATTTTCAGTAATTAAATTATTTTAAGTGAAACTCTGGCAATTTTAATAAAACATATAATTTAAGAAGCACAGTAATTTTTGGAAACAGTCTGAGTCTATTATGTTCTCAATTGCTTTGTTTTGGTTGGCCCTTATCTAGCTAGATATTTTCTGTCACTATTCTACTTATTTATAATTTATAATTTAGGTTTTAAGTGTTCATCTACTACTCATTTATTTTTTATTTTATTTTTTGCCAGTCCTGGGCTTGAGCTCAGGAACTGAGCACTGTCCTTAGACTTTCTCAAGGCTAGAGCTCTACCACTTGAGCCTCAGCACCACTTCCAGCTTTTTTCTACGCATGTGGGACTGAGGGATCAAACTTGCATGCTAGGCTAGCACTCTACCACTAAGCCAAACTCCTGACCCCTTCTTTTGTATTTTTACTTGAAAAAGATGCCAGTTAGTTTCATTTTAGTTTTACTATGCAGTATAGAGTAGCAAGCAAATCTCAAGTTGCTGGAAATTATAATTACAACTTTTCAGCACTATTCTAGATATTCCATGGGCTGACTACCTTTCTGTCCTACTATCTTCCTTTGAAAGCATAGGCTGTGAAGTCACAGTCTCTAGCTGGAATACTGAAAATGTGAAAGCAAAGGGAAATTAGTGCTCAGGGAAACCACATAATATTCTTAAATTTTCAGTTCAAAGTGGCTCTCATTAATTCTGTTTACGCTTATTGGCCAACTCAAATCAACTACTAAAGTTTGATATTGCTGAGTAGAAGAATAATTCAATAAGAAGAGAAGAAACAATTTGAACTATAATAGATCTTACTATAAAACATTAAGGAAATGAACAACAATAACAACAACAACAAAACCCCACCCACATAAAAAACTAACAGCCCAAAGAACCAAGAGCAATATTTTGCAGGATATTGCTGATTGAATATTCCTCATGAATCTCTTCTTCACTTAGAAGGATGGCACCATGGCTTTCAAGAATTAGCAGGAGTGTTACTGTGCAACATGGACTTGTGCTTATCCGATCTCAACCTCTGCTTACGTCTGCATTAATCAGGGAAGAAATACAGGGATCAGCTCTTTTTTGGATTGTTTCAGCAGGTGGTTTGGTCATTTTTTATGAGGTGTAAAACATGACATTTCCTTCACTGATATCCTATCTCATTTATTTAATGGGCTGTAACTGATTCAAAACATGGTTGCTGCCAATTATTCATAACTTACATCACTGGTGTAAAGTTTTTTTCTCCCCCAGTGGCACTTGTTAAAGGTCATGTTATATTGTTCAGCTAACTCTAATTCATAATGCTTGTCAAAAATAGACTTACCTTCTTGGACTAGGATTCGTTTTCACCACTCAAAAGTTTAAGCCAGCTAAAGCAGGCAACCTTACAGTTTTTCTGCTGAAATAGGTCCCAGCAGGGTGTCTCCCTTTGAGCTGCAAGACACCTGCTTCAAGAAACTTCTTCTTGTCTATTGATATTGACTCCAGGTTTAAGCCTGAACTTAAGGTGTGTTTGTTGTCATTGCTACTCTCCTGATTTTAACTAATTAACTCAGCAGGAAGGATAACTTTTTTAAAGTTTCATGTCATTGCAAAGCACCTTGAGATACCACAGCATGACAAGATGACATAAAGATAGCATGTATATGCTGCTACATTCTCTTAGCATCAGGCACCCCGGTGCTTTAGACAAATGCATTGGTTGTTCAAATGGAAACATGAACCGAAAAGTCATGAGGAGAAAGACTGAATTCTAATTCAATCTTTCTAATCTACTAGGAATGTAAAGGAAGGAAAGAATCACTTATAAAAAAGAAAGGAGAGAAAAAAATCTATTTGAAAAACAAAGGAAAGTATCACTTATGATTCCTATAGATACTTTGTGGCCTGACAGAAAATACGAGAAGTGGAGAAAATTCCTAGGGAAAGTACTTAGTGATATTGTTACTCTAATCCTATCTTACCTAATTTTATAAACTGTGATGTCATTTCCATTTGAAATTGTATAAGATTAATATTGATTTGGAAATTTATTTCATATAGGTTATTTTAAATTACCCTAAATATGTGATATTTTATGTCTGTGTTATAAAAAAATAAGAGAATACTATAAATTGACTAAAATCTAAATACGTAGGATTTTAAATAAACCTCAAACTTATTCTTTTAAGCCATTTTGAAATGTCAGTCATTTGAACAATTCAGATCCTGTAAATTATACAGTAGGAAACTGATTTTAGAAACAAATAGTGTTCATAAAACTACACTTATCCACAGTCAGTCCAAGAAAATGGCCAATCCTTGTCCTTCACACAGAGAATAGATTTTTTTGTTGTTAATGGTGGTGGTAGTTGTGGGGCTTGAACTTTGAGCCTGGATGCTGTCCCTGGGTTCTTCTGCTCTTGGCTAATTCTCTACAACTTGATCCACAGTACCACTTGATTCACAGTGCCACTTCAAGTTTTCTGGTGAGTTATTTGTAGATAAGAACTTCAGGGACATTTGTTCTCAGACTCTCTCCGTCTCTCCCCCTCTCCCCCCCCCCCCTCTCTCTCTCTCTCTCTCTCTCTTTCCCCTATATGGAAACAAGAATTTTTTGTTGTTGTTATTGTTTTGTTATGCTTTTTTTGCAATTGTTTTATTTTTTTTATTTTTTTATTTTTGAGTGAACTCTTCACAGTTATTTCTTATGTCTTTTTTTATCTGCTTAAGTCTCTGTGGTCACTGTTTCTTTGTCTTGTAGATAAGTTTATCTGATTTGGAGAAGGGACAGGAACCTCGGAAATGGTATGACAAAGTAGGAACCAATGCAACAGCAACAAATACTACACTGGAAATGAACTGCACAAATTTGGGGGAGTGGAGTCTTGGGGAGGGAAAGTGAAGGAAAAAAAAGGGAGGGTAACTTACTTATGTAACTCTAACCCCTCTGTACATCACTTTTACAATACAATAAACTTTAAAACAAAAGAAATAATTCAGAGAGTCAGAAGCTTAAGTGAACATGGTAGAAGTTTAAATGTGCAAGAACAAACAGGTTCACACTGGATGTTTATTAGGAAATTAAAACAGACAATTCTGCAATTTTTATTTGTATAATTCATATAACTTTATCCTTCTTTCTAGTTGAACTTCTCACTTTCAGGATTCTTAAATTATTTTTTAAGCTTTTATTTATTCCAAATATATGCTATATAGGTAGATAAACATAAAGGTATATCTATATAGAATAGAACATAGAATAATAGTTATAAAAGAAATAGTATGCAAAACTGGGTGTAGGTGGCTCAAACCTGTTATTTTAGGTACTCAGAGACTGAGATCTGAGGATTGTGGTCCACAGCCATCCTGGGCAGAAAGGTCCTCAGGAGATTGTAATCTCTAATTAACTTCTTAAAAACCAGAAGCAGAGCTACTGCTCAAAGTGGTAGTGTGCTAGCTTTGAGCAAAAGAAATCAGGGACAGCTTCCAGGCATGAGCTCAAACTCCATGAACACCACCACCCTCACAAAAGAGAAAAGAAAAAGTGTACAGAAAAAGAGAGAGAGAGAGAGAGAGAGAGAGAGAGAGAGAGAGAGAGAGAGAGAGAGAGAGAGAGAGAGAGAGAGAGAGAGGAAAGTGAGAGAGAGAGAGAAAGAAAGAAAGAACGAAAGAACGAAAGAAAGAAAGAAAGAAAGAAAGAAAGAAAGAAAGAAAGAAAGAAAGAAAGAAAGGAAAGCAAGTAATAGTATACACTGAAAATTCACAGATTACAAGGTTTAACCTCTTGGAAAACAGAAAGAGAATAGGTCTGATGGATGGAGAGTCTCCATTTGATATTTAAAATAGCTGGAATGGAAAGTAATTTAAGAAATCAGGGAGATTGGGGCGGGGAGTTTGGCCTAGTGGTTAAAGTGCTTGCCTAGCATGCATGAAGACCCGGGTTCGACTCAGTACCACATACATAGAAAAAAGCCGGAAGTGGTGCTGAGGCTCAAGTGGTAGAGCTCTAGCCTTGAGAAAGTCCAAGGACAGTGCTCAGGCCCTGAGCTCAAGCCCAGGACTAGCAAAAAAAAAAAAAAAAAAAAAAGAAATCAGAGAGATGAGAATATTTATCCAAATGGAAATCTTAAACATGACATTCAGATTAGATGTTAATATGCCAGTAAGAAAATAAATTATAGATAATTATTCAGTGATAGAAGAGAGATCATTGTATTGAAGAGTAGAAAAGAAATAAAAATTCAATTTTAACTCGCAAACCCAAGCCAGAATGACTATGCTTTCTTAAGTTAATTTATTATAGGAAGAATATCTTTTACTTCTCCATTTGAATTCTCTGTAAATGGACGCCCATGATATCAGAGGTAGTAAGGCTTGATCTGGATAGGTATGCTAACCTGCTATTTATAGAGTTAAAAGTTCATAAATGCAGCTATTTATTATTGTGAATAGTATTAATTCTTACATGAAAAATTTAGGAAGTACATTTTAACTGTTGTGAAAATGAAAGTTGTGAAAATTGAAAATTTTCACTTTCAGAAACAAGTTATTTATAGATTAACTGATTATAAATATTTTAAGTATTAAACTTGAATTAAAATAAGTATAAATGAAGCTTCCTTTAAGAAAGTTGCTCAACTTTTATTATATATACATTTGTATTTATGAATAATGCATTCTTAAGGTCAGTGGTTGTTTCATTTCTGTTCTTCAAAATCTGAGAGAGCTGCCAGAATGTCATTCTGTGAGAGAAAATATATAGTCAGTGATTGAGTAATGCTTTTGAGAATTTTTTTCAATAAGAATATAAAATTTCCTAGGGATGTCCAGGCAATAATACTTCTATAATCATTTACTATCAGCAAGATGTGAAAAGACCAATTCTATATAATAGCTTTTCTGTGTTTGAAATATCAAATAAGTGGTTATGTCAACAAAGAGTCAATTTAATTTGATCACTCAAAAAACAGGGTGAAAACAGCTGCTCATTTTCGTCATCTTCATGACTAAATAAAGTGTCAGCACTTAGGAGCTATTATATATCATTTGCTGAATGTTTCTCTAGTACCCAGACAACTCTGAGGCAAGATCTACTCTAAATATATTTTAAAAAGTTCAAGAGAAGGTCTGAGCAATGAGTAGACTTATCCAGATGATTGACCTAAAAGGGATTTTTTTTTAAATCAAATAAAAAAAATCCCTAAGTTTCTTAAACAAGAGTACAGTATGTTTGAAAACCGAATAAACCTTGCTCAGCAAGAGCATATATTGGAATGTGAAGGATATATTCGATGAAGAGAAGATTTAAAAAATCAAAATATGAATTATACCCTGTATTCATTTGTTTCTATGGAATAATGGTCCACAAAGTTAGTGGGCTGAGAGAATACATATGTGTGATCTCATACTTTCCACATGTCAGTAATTCTTGGTATAGCTCAACTGGGTTACTTCCTCAGCTTGAGGTAAATGTATTTGGAGTTTGGAGATTCTTCCAAGCTCCTTCAAACTGATGGCAGAAATTGGCTGTTAAAAGTTGGAATGCAGGCGGGGGGGGGGGGGGGGAGTTGGATAAGTGAGGGAAGGGTGGGAGAGGGTGGGAGGGAAATGGGGACCATGTCATGAGAAAGGGAATCAATGTTTGCGAAGTTATGCACCTTCTGTCTGGTGAATATAATGTAAGCCTTCTATTATTAATCACAATAAAAAATATTTTTAAATAGTTGGAATGCCGAGCTTTCTTTTTTTTTTTTTGCCAGCCCTGGGCTTTAGCTCAGGGTCTGAGCACTCTACTTGGACTTTCTCAAGGTTAGAGCTCTACCACTTGATCCTCAGCACCACTTCCAGCTTTTTTCTATGCATGTGGTACCAAGGAATCGAACCCAGGTCCTTGTGCATGCTAGGCAAGCACTCTACCACTAGGCCAAACTCCCAGCCCCCGAGCTTCCAATTCTTGATGACTATAATATAGGTCTTGCTCTCATCTCCTATAAGATTTCTCTGCTATGTAATATTACTTCATACAACTCAAGAACTTCTTCAAATATTCATTTACCAAAACAGCAGTAGCTCATGCTTGTAATAATATTCAAGAGGCTGGATTCAGGAGGATCTCTGTCTGAGGCCTATCTGGGATTTCATGTTCAAATAACCAGCAGTTTTGGTTTGCTATAAATTTTTATTCATTTATGGAGGCAATTCTAGTATGTATGTATTTATGTATTGCAAAATCTAGGCTGTGGGATTTTCAGAAACAGTCTTGGAATCCTTTGTTGTTGCTGTCGTTGTTATTGTGTTTATTCTTCCAGAAATTTTGGTCAAAATTTCAGTAAGCATCTGTGGGTAAGCATCTGTTAGAAGCTGGATATTTTTTATATTATGGCAAATATATCAGTTTATTTCCCCATGTGGTTATAATTGATGATCTTTTACATATATTTTCTTCATGCATATAAACCTATCGTTATACTGGTTATTTTAATTATATTATTATTATTGCATTTCCTATGTTTTTAACTTATCTACAAGTTTAATGTTTTTCCATGTAGTTAAAAAACTTCTTACTATATGTTTTACCTTTATCTCATGAGAATGAGGAATAGAAAATAATTAATTATTAGATAAGTAGTAATGATCGAGTTTTTACTTTTGACAAATAACCTTGGCAATTTTATTTTCTTGTACCTACAAACTAAGAAATATGATTTAAGTCAATTTTTGAAAATTCTACAGTATATTAAATAAATGGAAAGCAAATCATATTTCTTAATAAATTTTGTAGTGATAATACAAATATTATCAACATGACCTTCCAAACACTAAAGAAAAATAGTGTAATGACTAATCTCCATTTCTGTTTTTCTTGGTGATAAAGCTTCTTTTGCTTTATTTACTCCGTGTGCAACAGTTCAGTTATTATTGACTATTTTTTATGCTATAGGCTTTTTGCTACTTTATTGTTTAATTTCAAAAATGTGATTATTAGGCTGGAAGATTATCAGCATATTTATTATTTTACTCACTAAGCATGGTCAAGGTCTAAGAAAACCAACAAGTGAAGTTTTAACAAGTTGCTACAATGAACAGAAATATTCCTGTTTTTAAACATATTTTTGGCAAACTTGATATCAAAACTTTACAGTCAAATGACTTTTTAAGTTGCCACAGGAAGATATGATCTCATAAAAAGCAATATTTTTGCTAACACAGTTACTGGTTCTACTTTTGATAGCTTTACGATAGATGCTGTCACATGATAATGCTAGCCAGTTAAATCATACATGTGTTTTACACTGCAAAAATACTTGGTAACAGAGAATTTAATTTATGGGACTCAGAGGTGTCCAAACCAATTTTGACAAATGGTAACATAAAAATAAAAATGAAAATATATATGTACCATATATTTACTGTATTTTCCATGGATCATTATCACTATAATTACTATGTATTTATTGGTTATCAAATGTTAACCAATGTATAAGCATCATGAAAATGTCATATAATAATAATGCATGGCTAGGAATGTGGCTTAGTGTCAGAGTGCTTGCCAAGCATGCATAAGCCCCTGGGTTCAATTCCTTGGTATCATGTAAAAAAAATAAATAAAATTAACTAAAAAATAATTATGGGGGGCCGGGAGTTTGGCCTAGTGGTTAAAGTGCTTGCCTAGCATGCATGAAGACCCGGGTTCGATTCCTTGGTACCACACATATAGAAAAAAGCCGGAAGTGGTGCTGAGGCTCAAGTGGTAGAGCTCTAGCCTTGAGAAAGTCCAAGGACAGTGCTCAGGCCCTGAGCTCAAGGCCGGGATTGGCAAAAAATAAATAAATAAATAAAAATAATTATGGGCATGAAGTTGATAAAGTTTTTCTAAGCTTGACTCAGAATGTATTAATTTAACCAAATATCATTTATTTTGGTATTGTTGAAACAAAATTTGACTAAGTTTGTACATCTTACATGTAATACAGGTGATCCAGGCCTGATCTTTTACACCTTTACTTATAGTTATGAAAAATTCAGAAATTGAGGTGGATTTTAGTGTCTTATTGAACTCTTTATTGGAATGATAGGTTATTCTTCTTTCAATACCATAAAGCTCTGTACACCTTCAAACTCTTCAAAATGCTGTATGTGCATCATAACATTGCTTATTGCTCCCTGAAATGAACTTTGCCCTGAGAATTAATTCATTTAAAAACATACTTATAGGAATGCAAGGCTTCCTGGAATAGTGGCATAGTTTTGCCTTTCACTTTTACTATTTTCATATTATTTGTATACACATATGAAGGTAAATATTTTATTTATATTTTGCACAATTTTTTCATATATTTTTATTGTAATTAATAGAAGGATTACATTATATTTGCCAGATAGAAGGTGAATTAATTCACATACATTGATACTCTTTCTCATGTCTTGGTCCCCATTTCCCTCCCCCCCACCCCCACCCCTCATCTTGTTTTGTGCCCTTACCTTTCCTATTTCAAATAATCAAATACAAATATATCCAATATATCAGATAACAAAGTGAGATACTGTAACAATATGAGATAACCAAGGGAAAGCAAAAGAGATGAGAGATAATACAGTACATTAAGGACAACAATCACTCATTATATGGCTTTTGTTTCTATATCCTAGAGGTCCTTTCATTTCGCGTCATACTATATGGCCTTATGTATCTAGGTTTTACTCTATTGCAAGTCTCTGCCAGGAGAGCCCAAGGTTTCTACTGATTATGAGAAATGAGGGAAACCATTGAGCCTAAGTTCCTTTGAGTCTGGCTTACTTCACTTAATATGATTTCTTTCTAAGTCTTTCCATTTATTAACAAATGAGGCCATGTCATTCTTTCTGACAGCCACATAGAATTCCATTATGTACAAATACCACATCTTGTTGACATCTGGGTTGGTTCCATATCTTTGCTATGGTAAATAGTGCTGAAATGAACATCGTTGTGCTAGTGAATTTAGTATGTCCTTGTTTCTTGACAATTGGGTAAATGCCTAGTAGTAAAATTGCTGGGTCATTGGGGAGCTCTATGTTTGGTCTTTTGAGGAATTGCCATACTGTTTTCTATAGTGGTTGAGCGAGTTTTCACTCCCACCAATAGTGTAGTAGTGATCCCTCCTGGCCACATCCCCTCCAGCATCTGTTGTTTTTAGTTTTCTTGATCCTGGCCATTCTAACTGGAGTGAGGTAGAATCTTGGAGTTGTTTTGATGTGCATTTCTTTTATGACCAGAGATGTTGAGCATTTCTTCATGTGTCTATAGGCCATTTTTGTTTCTTCTTCAGAGAAGACTCTCTTAAAGTCTTTGGCCCATCTTTTTTTTTTTTTTTAGGTTTTTTTTTTTTTTAGGTTTTTTTTTTTTATTTTTTATTGTAATTAGTAAAAGGGTTACATGATATTTGCCAGATAGAAGGTGCGTTAATTCACATACATTGATACCCTTTCACATGTCTTGGTACCCATTTCCCTCCCCCCCCACACCCCCCATCCCTTTGGCCCATCTTTTAATGGGATGGTTGTTTCTTTGGAGATTAGTTTTGGAGTGATTCAATTTTTGAGCTGTTGATATATTTTAGATATGAGGCTTTTGTCCGTTGTATGGTTGGTGAAGATCTTCTCCCATTCTGTAGGCTTCCTAATTAATTTACTAGCTATGTCCTTTGCCATACAAAAGCTCTGCAGTTTAATGCAGTCCCACTTATCCAGCCTTACTCTAATTTGTTGGTCCTTGGTCCTTATTAAGAAAGTTTCGACCTGTGCGAAGGAGGCCTAGTGTATCTCCTATTCCTTCTTGTAAAGTTTTCAATGTATTTTGCACAATTTTTAATGACAAACTGTAACTCTATGATGAGAATGATCTCTTGAATTTTAGACAAAAGTTAGAGAGAGTGTATGTAGTTCTAAGGCCAACAGGCTCAAGACTCTGGCTAATGGATTTTTGTTCTGTTTCTAAGAAAAGTCTCTGAAATCCTCTTGGTGTTCTATATAAGAGCTTGGGAAATCCATTTTTGACTAGTTTGGCTTTTGCATAAGAGAAAGCTAACTACAGGATGATTTTGAACACTGTAATGTAGATAGTACCTTTGGAAATTAGAAGGCCCAAAGGCCTTAAAATCTCCCCAAGTAGTCGAAATTGGGCATATACATTCATGATTCAGTCTTCCTTTCTGCACATTTCGTATGTGATTGTATTTCCTCTCTCAAACCTGAGAGAGGTAGTGAATCTCAAAGTGACCATTCTACACTGTCATCTGGTACAGGCCAAGCAACTCCATCTATCCCCTCCCAGAGCTTATGCTGAAGTAGCAGTGCATTTGCTTTATTTTTGTTTCTTTTGTGAGTCTTGACACACTGCCTTTTGTTTTGATTTTTAACCCCCACTACTAATAAAAAATAGCTCTATCCATATTTGTAAGAATGTATACTTCCTAATATTAACAGAACTTTTCATCTTCCCCTAATTAAGTTGCTTTGAAGGAAGGTTGATTTTATTAGAGCTGAAAGTAAATAGCAGCACATAACATTTATCATGAGTATCTTTAATTTAAAGCTCAGATGTACAAATATTCCACTATATTATACATTCTTGCATTGCAAAATATGTAATGTAAGAAATACCTGATTGACAGGCAAAAATATATAAAATATGTATTTCATTCAATGAAAAAATCTTGCAAAATCTCTCTCTCTTTCTCTCTCTCTCTCATTCATTCTCTCTCCTCATTCAGTTGCTGTGGTTGCCTAGAAACCAGTACTAGGATCATAATTTCAGAAAGAGAAATTTTATTTCTTTTTTTAATGCAAAGGGAGAACCAAACTGAATGTCACTCAGGATTATCAGCAGCTCATCAGAACTTTGAGATATTTGTGTGCTGAGAACACACAAAGTGGATCACTGCTTATGGTACCTAAACCTAAAGATATATACTCTTGTCTATTGAATGGTAGGGGTAGCCAATTTCTTGGGCCCTCCTTAACTTGAGATTGATCTTGTCGTATTGTCAGGGCCCTGTTTCTGGTATTTTGAGCACAATAGCTCTGTAGAATCTATCTTTGTCTCTGTTACCTGTACATTGCAGTATTGCAAATGATTTTTAAATCAGTTTCTGTAGTAAAAGAGGAAGTATGATATAAGTATTGTAAAGATCAATGCAGTGAAAGTATACATCACATATATTCTTTCCTATATACCTGACTTTTTAGACAAGATGAACTAAGAATACTTTGCTGAGAAAACTCTGATGTCCATAGGTATTGTTTGTGAAGAACCAAACAGAATAACATTGCTAACAATCCTGGAAGATGCAATATCCACATTCATGTGAGGGCCACATGATTTGTCATTTAGTTCTATTGTGTTCAAGTACTTTTCCTTCCCTTTTTAGGTGATTCTTTTTTTTTAAAGAAAAGAACTCTAACCCAGCTTTAGCTCTATTCCCAAGGAAAGAACAATTTATATTTGAAATGAACTATAGGATTGAGGCCTTGGAATGGTCCAGTCTTGATTTGCTAGCTAGGAAGGTATGTTTCAAATCAAATGGGACTTGATAAAGCCATTAGACAAAGAGAGATTAACATTAAATCCTAATGTAAACATCTTAGGCTGAAAGTCAGGCTGAGTATAGGGGCAGACGGGAGATGATTAGTAATTCAGATTATATCTTAGCTGAAAAGAGACTGATAGCTGGAATCTTGGCAATTTACACCTTTTGTTGACCATCTGTACAATGAGTTCCCCAGCACAGCTCAAGCTCATTTGGGGATAGGAGAGCAGAAGGGCATAGCTTCTCATAGGAGAGAGGTAGCAAAAGCCACGCTAAACACCATCAATTAAAATGCATTAGTCCAGGAGGAGCTGCCCATTAGAGTGTTGAGGATGGGCAGATGCTGCTATGGCAAGCATGACACCAGTAATTAGGTATCACATGTAGGAGGATTCCACACGCTATTTAGCAAAAGCATCATCCTGTTTTTGCATAAACTTTAGCCATAGCTTTAATTGCAGTGGGTTTCATCAGCGTTGGTCAAAAGAAATGTTGCACCAACAGACAGATGCTTCCCAATTAGTTTTTAAGATACATAGCTAAACAGAAGAGAATAACAAATAGAAAAGACCTGACAAGTGTATTCTGCTATTGTAAGTATGCTAGTTATGATAAATATCTATACGAGTCAAGAAAAGTTAAATCTAAATTTATTCTTATACATTTTCATGTTCCCTGTCACTGTTGACTGATGGCTTGCCTTATGAATGCATCTGTAATGCCTTAAAATAAATACAACAGGACTTGAATCTGCATCTCAACTGCTGTAGTGTTTTATACCTAACATTGTAACTTGTGCTGAAGTGAACTTTTCTATGTAAGTCTAGTTTCTTTTCTCAATCTTAATCTCTCTCCCTGATTTGACCCTTGAAAGTAGTATTCTTTGCACAAAACTCAGAGAGGGTGTGTGTGTGGGGGGGGAACACAGCAATGAAGTGATTCTGATTGGTGCCAAATCTATAGACTGTAGACTAGGCAACCCAGAACAGAATAATGTCAACAGGCCCCTAAGGACTAGTGGCACTTTTTCTAACTAAGAAGCATCATACATACAAAAGACCTTTTTGTTTCTTTACAATCAAGATAATGGAAGTGTAGAGTCCTGCCGCACCCTCCAATCCAGGGCTACATAAATACAAAACTGAGAGTCTCACATACTAACATCATATCACTGCTGTCTCTCATGGGAATGGGGTGTGCAGCAGGAAGATTAATAGAAAGACAGATTAAACAAGTCACTCTGACATCCCTGGTGCTTCTCTCTGCTTCCCACACATCTTTGTGAGATCTCTGTATATTACCCTCATTAGAACAGTCTGTACAAGTCCCTGTGTCTCCCAGGAAGAGCATCACAGTAAGGAAATGGGGAATCAATGGTGAAAGCTTCAAGAGGACAATCAAGCAGTCCCCAGGACAATGAGGAGACAAAGAAAACAACAGCTTGGAAAGCTTGACAAGCTCGAGTCAGATGCTGCTGCAGGACTCCTGTTGCTTGGCGTCTGCATCCTGAAATAAGAACATTGTTCTTAGGGGATGGAGGCAGCCCTGCTGTCTTCATTTAGAATGCATAAAGCTGCCCAAGGTACAGGTCCAGAGTGATTTACAGAGTACATTTCATACAGAAATGAGAAGCAGACCATTGGGAAGACTAAAAATAGAATAAAATAAAACCTCTCAGAATGTGCTAGTGTTCATATGTGTATGAATATTAGGTGTCTGGGTGCTTATGATGGGAGCCATTGGTGATGTGGGTAATTCATAATCTCAGAGCCTTGTACTGAGCTGCTTACTTCCTAATCCAGGAAAAGAAAGTGCTCAAAATATATGTATATACACATATACATGTGTGTGTGCACACATACCCTCTCTCTCTGATATATATATATGTATAAATATGTGTGTGTGTGTGCGCTCTCTGTATATACATATATGTGTAAATATATATGTATATATACATATAAAGTTGATCTTTGTATTTCTTCTGTGATTTTTCTAAAGAAAAGACTATTTTCTTTGAAATAGTATCTTAAGAAATCTTTACACTGGAGTCTATTTTCAGACATTAGATATCAAACTACATGAGTTGCCTGGAATATATGTATGTACACACACACACACACACACACACACACACACACACACACACACACAGGCTTTAAAATCTTCAAAAATGCTCTAAATGTGCTCAACTAATTAGAAGTCTAATAAAAATAAAAGATCACAAATAACATTTGGGGGTTTATTCTTGCAATTTATGAGTACAAAAATGAAATTGAAATGGAATTGCTTTGAATACAAACATCATATTATTTCATGGAATTTCTATTTGCATAAGATGATTAGTCCTCTCAATAGTAGAAAGAAGCTATCAGTGCTAAAGAAACAATTAAAAGTATTTCTGATCCTATGAGGCTCCGGCTAGTAAAACTCACTTCCTCTTGGGAGGAAAGCACTTGTCCATATGAGGTAAATTATCTCTCCAAGGGAGCCAAATGATGATAATGATTTTCAGAGGCCAAGTAATAATTCAGCGACGAGTAAAATCTTCTCATGGCAAGTATGAGTTTAGAGTATTTATAGATTCCCCCGAGTCTTTCACATTAGAAATATAGCAAATGGCTTAATAATTTGATATTTCCAAACCTAAATGCATTTACCCTACATGTAGTTGGATATTAGAGACCATAGTGATATTTACACCATGAGTTTTCTGGCTCTCTGATTATCCCTCATATTGAGGCTCCCTGATACCATTTAAAACTGAATATAGCAATAATTATATATATGAATAATATATTAACATATGAGCTCCCTCAAATTACAGAATAATTGAGTGAAAAGATGCATAGCACACATATCCATCTGGATCTATTCTTTCTCAAGAGTATGGCTAAATGTTTACCACCATGCTGTCAGGAATTTTGCAACTTGTCATCAAATATTTATCCTTTGTTTTCATCATGGCAGTAACTATTCTGGATGCTGAGGTGATAATAGAAGGTATTTGTTCACAGTGATTTCTCCTGATTTGTTTCTTAAGGTTATTTATTATTGGCCGAATCTCATTTGCAGGCTTTCTAAATAAATTTCCAGTTCTCTCCAGGCTTGATGGCCAAGTGTGCCTATGGCTGTGGATTCTCCAAATGGTAGAAAGCAGTGAGCCTTCTCTGCCAGCATATTTAGTTCTGGTGCAGTCAGGGAAAATAAGAAAACACAGCCAAGTCTTCAATAAAACTTAAGACACAGTCTTTCTTCAAAATTACACTTTGATTGAAGTGCAAAGGTTCAAAGCCAAAACAGCTAAACATATAGGAGAGAAAATAGTGCACGTCCTCAAGTAATGAAAAATATATCAATTTATCACACCCTGTATATTCTTCTAGTTTGACTTCCATTTTTTATAAAAGCAAAAAGAAATTGTAGGTATTTTTCAAAGCAACTTGGAAAACTATTGAAAATTCATTTCAAGAACTGGCCCTACATGTAAAATTGAAGAAAAACTGGGGATCTTTGTTTAAAAGAAGTGACTAGCAAAAATACTAGTTTTCTATTAACATGATAAAAATAGCCTAATATTATTTATCCTTACAATTTATTATAAATAATTCCTAGTTGGTTAATTAATTTCTAGTTAATTATTTCCATATCATCTACCTTTTGAAGTCCTTTTCCTTGGGGAAGGAAAGACTGTGTCTTCTCTATTTGTCCCATATATTTCAAATCTGACAATAGAAGCCTCATGAAATTTTAGCATTTCAAGTAATTCTGAAACATCTTAAAAGTTCTGGCAAGGGAAGGTTTCCTAAGTGGTAGAATGCTTGCCTACTATACAGGACTCCCTGGGTTTGATTCTCAAGTACCACATATATAGAAAAGGCTGAAAGTGGTTTTGTGGCTCAAGTGGTAAAGTGCTATCCTTGAGGAAGCCCAAGGGCAGTTCCCAGGCCCCGAGTTCAAGCCCCATGACTGGCAAAAAAAAATCTGATTGGTACTGGGCATTGGTTTTGTTAATTATTCAGGAGGCTGAGATCTTAGGTTTATGGTTCAAAGCTAGCCCAGACAGGAAAGTCCCTGGAAGTCTTTTCTTCAGTAAAATAATAAGGAAAAAAAACCCCAAACCCAGAAATACTGATGTGTCTCAAGTGGTATAGTGCTAGACTTAAGAAAAGAAGCTCAGAGACAGCACCCAGGATCTGACTCAGTCCAATCCAGCCCCAGGACAGGTTAGAAAGAAAATTCTGATTGGAGAGAATGATGGAAAGAGTAACACTGATCTACATGTGCTACACTCACAAATTAACATGTTGAATTAAATTCTGTTGCATAATTCCTTAAGATAGCAAACAAATAAACAATAAAAGTTGTAGGAAAGTTCTCAAAATCTCCTATAATATCCCTTTTCTTAGGACCTTCTTGATTTAATAGATTATATTTCCACTAATTTGGGAAACATGAATACACCATCATCTTCATCTTACTTTTTATTCCCCCAAATACCATTAATTGTTAAATAAGGCATTCATTTGTCAAATAAGATTTTTGTAATCACAAGAAGAATTATGTAAGAGGAGTGAAAAAAGTCAGCTCCTGGTAACTCATACCTGGAATCTTAGATACCCAAGAGGATCACAGTTTGAAGCCAGCTCATTTAAAATGACCAAAAGGTCAGAAGTGGTGCTGTGGTTCAAATGTTAGATTCTTAGCCTTGAAAGAAAGCTATAGAAAGCCCAGGGACAAGCTGGGTGCTGCTGGCTCACACCTGTAATCCTAGCTACTCAGTAGACAGAGATCTGAGGATCACAGTTCAAAGCCAACCCGGGCACAAAAGTCCATGAGATTCTTATGTCCAATTAGCCACCAAAAAATGGAAGTGGTGCTGTGGCACCAGTGGTAGAGCTAAAGAGCTCAGGGACAACATCTATGCCCAGAGTTCAAGACCTGTGATCTACAAAAAAGAAAAAAAGAAAGCCCAGACATTCAGTTCAAGCCTGAGCATAGATGCATATGTGTGCACATGCACACACACACACACACACACAAACACACATACATACACACAAACATACACACATACACACAGCATAGTGAAGAAGGAATGTAACTAATAATGTTAATAGCGTTATGAATCTATAATGGAAATATTGTGGTCTTATTACTATGTCATAGAAATCTAAAATTTATAGAGAGCAATGTGGCATTTAAACTTTTCAGCCTCTACCGAAATAGCAAACATAATACCAATAGTGACAGCTAGTTAACCATTGAGAAAAACAACCAGTTTCCACACTGTGACTTACATAGGTTTATTAATATATTGCAATAAAAAGGAGCAAAAACTATCACATAAAATTGATAAAAAAGAGAGAGATTTTTGTTGGTTGTGACAATATGGAGATTTGAACTCAGGGCTTCACAGTTTGTGAGAATGGAGCTCTAGCACTTGAGGTATATATATATGTCTGCTTCATCCTGCTTATTTTGGAGAAAATAAGTCTAGTGATCTTTTCTACCTGGAATGGCTTTGAACTATGATACTCCAGAGGTTGAGTAGCTAGGAGCTATTCCTGACACAATAAATCTTAATATGAATAGGTTGGTCTCAGCATGACAATCTATTAACTGTGTAATTGTGTCTCTCTCCTCCCTAATCTCTGTGTTTTCCTTTCAATGTGATATGATAATTAGAACAATTCGATTAAAGTATCTCTTAGCATTCATTATTTTATACTTTCTCAGGTCAAATGCAGTTGAAGCAGCTTTTTTTGTTTTTGTTTTTGTTTTGATTTTGGTTTTGGTTTTTGTCAGTCCTGAGACTTGAAATCTGGGCCTGGATAGTGTACCTGAGCTCCTTTCACTCAAGAGTAGCATTCTATCACTTGAGCCACAGTGACACTATGGGTTTTTCTGTGATTCAATTGGCGATTAAAGTCTCATAGTCTTTCTTTCCAGGACTGGCTTTGAATCATGATCTTTAGATCTCAGTCTCCTGAGTAGCTAGGCTCATAGGTGTGTGCCTATAAGCAGTGCCTTGATTGAAGTAGTTTTTACTCTAGCTTGGAGGAATCTTCCTGCTCTTAATCTTACCCACAACACTTCTGGATATTTCTTGTGCACTAGCCTCCTTATATTTTCACACCAACTACTGCTTCAGGAAAACTCTTTTCTACCATGAACACTGACCTCTATACTCACATGGCTTGTCCAATCCTTTTCTGAAAGTTTTTATTCAAATACTTCATTTTCTGCAGAGGCTTTCCAGAGAGACATACCATTCTATAGTCATTGAAATTGGTTTTCTGGCTGTAGAAAGGTAGAGATAGAATGCAATGGAGAAGCTGGAATTATAAATAGATAGATAGATAGATAGATAGATAGATAGATAGATAGATAGATACATACATACATACATACATACATACATACATACATACATACATAGATATATAGATAGATACATAGATACATAGATACATAGTTACATAGATGGATACATAGATAGATACATAGAATTTCTCCATGATTCATGATGTGAGAAGCGCTGGTATTTAGACCCTCAGTCATTTTTCAGAATAAAAATAATAAAGTAGATTGTCCACCATCAAATGAGATTTGGATATCATCTCACCTATTCTGGGCTGAAAACCGCTACTTGACATTCTACTCTGACTGACTCATTTGGCTTAATGCTTTCCCAGTTCATGTTCCATGTAGAAAAGGGACATGTTAGGCATCATGTAACTATTCATAAACTGAGCAAAAGTATTTCATATTTTGGTATAATGCTGCAAATTAGCATAGGTAATTTTTATCCATTTTCTGAGCCTAGAATTACTAGTAAAGAAAACACAATTGTTTACTTTTTTTAAGGGAGGCTAGATACTAACCAAACTGGGTCACTGTGGAAAATTGACATGGATCCAGCCTGGCAGTTAGAGGATATTACTGCCCAGAGGCACACAGGAGGGAAGTGTGATCAAGAGTAGGGGTGGAAACTGGGTGTACAGGCAGACAGCTGAAAAGATGGGTTCAAAGTTGAAGGAGAGGATGACAAAAGTTACTGTGGCATATTTAATTATTTAATCTGCCCCACTGCTGACCATGACTCTTCTGGAAATAATAAATATAATTATGAATATTATTTATCTTCTGCTATTCTCCCTCAGAAATCTGTAGATTTGCAAATATCTTCTAGCAAGAAAACATAGCCATTAGGAAAGCTAATTAAAATCTGGGATTTTTATTTGGCTTGAAATCTTCACAGGTGTCAATCTTCCTTAATTAAGAATACAGTGGGAAAAAATGCCATCCATATTACTCTAAGCCATTTTGTACACTGTGAAATTGCTTTTTCCTCTGAAGAAAATATAAAGTCATTTTTCATCCACACATATCAGACATTTTAAAAGGGTATTTCCTTGAAGAACCTCAGAACTCACAGAGGATCTCCTTGAAGTATTTTTACTGTTGTAAGCAAGCCAATAAACAAAAGACACATCTAAGTATATGTGTATGGGGACTAAGTCTATGTGTATGAAAACTTAAATATAGGTATATTTGAATAAGTTGCTCACATAAATAGAAAATATATCAGTGTGGTTAACTTATGCATACTATGCAAAATTTAATTCTTCTTATCAGAATATTATTTATTACTTTTATCTGAAGAGTCTAGACTACTTCATATACATGTAAGTAGCCTTCAGTACTTCTTCAATATAAGAAATAGTATACCATTGGTTCCATGTTAATGATAATTAGAATCAAATATATAACAGAACAACATCTTTCTTATTATATAAGAAAGCTATTTTATTATATGAAACAGCTATATTTTGTACAGCAAGCACTCAACTCCAGAAAATACGGGATAGTAAGTCATATTTGTTGGGAATGTGTGTTTGTGTGTGTTGTGTGTGTGTGTGTGTGTGTGTGTGTGTGTGTGTGTGTAGCTCGTAGTATTCAAATGCATCCACATCATGAACTAATAATCTTTTAGCTTTTTCAAATTATTAACCATTACAAATAAAACTATTTTAGTGGTAGAACATTTACCTGCTATAACTTAGGCAACTATCAGAATTTCTGAGACTACAATCTCATTCATTGACTCTCATCAACTTCTCTTTGTCAAAGGGACAATTCTCAATTGACTAGTGAGTAGGTCTCAGTGGGTAAGGAGAGCTTTTAACATTTACCTAGAAGTTGGCAAAAGCAATTTGCAATCCACTAATAAAATATGTTAGGTATGGACATCAGTTTAGAATTACAAATAGTTAAATCAAGAAAAGGGAACATTATCAATGGTTTCCCTCATTTGTAATAATGAGTACATATCTAGGACTCTCCTAGCAGAGGATTACAACAGTACAAAACCTAGATACATAAGGTCATATAGGATGAGACTAAATGAAAAGATCTCCAGGATATGGAAACAAGAACGTTACTGTGTGTGATTGCTGTTCTTAATGTACTATGTCATTTCTCTTCTCTTTTGTTGCCCTTTGGTTAATCTCATATTGTTACTGTATTTGACTTTGTTACCCCACATATTTATATACATTTATTTGTTTATTTGAAATAGGAAAGGGAAGGGGGGAAAACAACATCATTGGGAGGGGGTCAGGAGAGGGAAATGGGGATAAAAACATGAAAAGGGGTATCAATACGTGAGAAGTAATGCACCTATGATCTGGTGAATGTAAGTGTAACCCCTCTATACATTATAATAAAATATAAATAAAATTAATAAAAAGAAAAGGGAGCATTACGCTAGAATTCCTACAGAAGCAAGGGGAATGGCTTACAAGCTTAATCCTCCCAAAACTTCCAAGCCTCCATCAACAATTGCTGATTTGACTTGAAACAGGGCATTCTTAGACTTTATTATTTCATCCTAGAGAAAATCACCAGCTGGAGTACATTGGTTTTTTTTTGTAGTGCTAGAGGAAATATGAATTATTTTCATAATATCTGCAAGTAAAATAATACTACAGAAATTATCTGAAATATAATATTGTTTCCTGCAAGACTAAGAAAACATCTATTTGTATGAGCAATCTACAGATTTCTTGCCATAAGACTCTTGAGACAGTTAATACATAGCAGGATCTGAGTAAATGTTATTATTCTAACTAGTTTCTCCAAACAGCAGAAAGAGAACTAATTTTTCAGAGGATTAGCAGCAAAGTATCAACTTGCAAGTGAATACAACGTATAGTAAGTGACAAAGTATTAGAATTGACAAGTGATTTCAACACTCAAATGCTACACCACATTGGAGTTGCACTGAAGATTTCTTCTATCATTGGATACTAAATCTAGACTTATGACAAAAGAGCAATGTTCCCAACAGATGACAATAATCATGGTGCTCCTTGTATTTCTCACATTTGAAATTTATATATTGATCAACTGCATTTTCTATACATGCAAAGATTAGTGAAGTCACATATCTGGAACGCACAAGGAAGGTTATTAACTGTGACTTCAAAGTCTTTGATTTTTAAAGATACTAACAGTTTTTTTAATGTACAATGTAGATTTTATCTCTATCATACAATTCTATTTAACTTTTGATCTATAGAAGAAATGCTATGAATGTATCTCACAGATTTTATTGTTGCTTCTCATGCTCCATTATTTCTTTCAGGCACATGAAGGAAACCACATAGTAAATATGACTCTAGATATATGAAAAAACACAAGTCCTGATTTAGTTTGTATTAGAAGTAATAGTGGAGGGGCAGGAGTTTGGCCTAGTGATAGAATGCTTGCCTAGCAGGCACAAAGAGTCATGATTGATTCTTCAGTACCACATATATAGAAAAAGCCAGAAGTGGTGATGTGGTGCAAATGGTAAAGCTCTAGCATTGAGAAAGTCCAAGGACAGTACTCAGGCCCTGAATTCAAGCCCCAGGACTGGCATAAAATGAAGTAATAGTGGAGAAGTGATGGAGATATACTGAGCAGAGCATTTATAATATTTTGTAGGTATAATCTCGAGTATGAATCAGATTTTTCTGAATTGATTATAATGTGATTAATCAGAAATAGATAGGAAACTACAAATTCAATTTGGATGTTTTATCATTAATGATTCCCTTATACAGAATAAAATGAAAATTAAAAGTGAATCATTTAAAATATTTGCATAGAAAATGAATTTAGTCCACATGACATATTTCTACGATCATGATTAATATGAAATTATAAGTTAGGACTCTGGATCAAAAGGTATTTGCTATTTTTTAAGAATCCCACAGGGAAGTTATATGAAATTACCTAAGGTGAATGATATAAACTACAGACAAGGAAGGCAACCAATACATCTCAATTGCAAACTTGAATTATTACCCATAAATGATTTTGAGAGGACATCTTAGAAAGATGGAGTATAGTGATTAATAATGCCCATTATAAGTATTAATGTTAATCCTAAAACCTAACCCAATGTACATGCTGATTTAGTTAAAGCTACCAATACTTTTATATATATGATCTTTCCTGTGTCAAACAATAAAAAACAGAAGAGTTTAAGTAATCTTTTATCTCATTTTCTGGACAACTAAAAGGCACTTTATTTTATCTTGCAAATAACACACAAAATCATGAGTAAATGAAAAGAAATTTGTTTAAGTTTGATGGAATATATTTAAGAGAATAATAACAATATATGACATAGAGAATTGAGATTTTTGCAAGTTTATCTTACTTGCCTAAGATTACACACTGCATTTAACTTTGAAACCATAGACTTGTTCCAAATCTCTAGTCCATTTTTAATTCAATTTGAATGAAAATGTCCAGTTTTCAAAGGTTTGGGATATGATTTACAGGAAATATTTCAGAGGTTAACATTGAAGTGTTTGGCTCTAGTTCTGAGGTTGGGATACATTTATTCAACCTCTGAAGGCTTGTCACTCTTTTTCTACATGAAGATGGTTTTCATAATGTTCATCTCACAAGACAGAAATACAAGTGCTTGAAACACGTAGCAAATTTCACAAACACTTGAAAGGTATTGAATAATTAATCACACCCACACAACAAGTAGTGTATTATTTAAATAGCTTACTCTATTAGTTTCCATTGAATTTTGGGTATACTAATAAATATTGGCCCTAGTGTTCATCATAAACCTTTTTAAAGTCTAATACCATTAATTATCAAACATAGAGTTTTTTTTTATAAACATTTCCTAATTTGCTGGGCACTAGTAGCTGATGCCTGTAATCCTAGCTACTCCAGAGGTTGAAATCTGAGGACCTCAGTTTGAAGACAGGTGGTAAAGTCCATGAGATTCAGATTTTCCATTAACCACCTACAAACTGGAAGTGGAGCTATAGTTCAAAGTAGTAGAGCACTAATATTGAGCAAAAAAGCTCAGAGAGAGTGCCCAACCTTGAGTTCAAGACCCATAACCAATAAAACTAAAAATTAAAAATTAAAAACAATCTTCCTGTCCACTAAGTGTTTACTAAAGTAAACACTTAGAAGATCAAAGAAATTTCATGGGGTGTTTCAAATTATTTAAATACCATGAATTTATTTTTACTATAAAATAATATGCCTCCTTGTTCATAGTTGTCATATATTGTTTTATATTTGTTGGTAAACATAGTTTATTTTCAATAAAAAGAATTACTGGAGTGCTTTGGTCACTCACCATGATGTTTATTTCTCAAAGAAGCAGCTGAGATTAACCTTCACTTATCTCCTCATTAATCTTTGTTAAATTAGAATACATTAAAATATGTTAAAATGTCATTAATTTTGGCCATCTTCCTGATGATAAGCCATTCTGAGAACACTGGTCGAAAGATTTCCTTGTTCATGTCTAACATTTGTAGTTCTCATGCCTTTCCCCTGGGGTCAGTGACAACATAGCTGAGAAACTTCACTGTAAGTCTGGTAACTCTTTTTAGTTCCCTAAAATACTTGTTTTATGTCAATAGCCAAATTACAAATTGATTACCCGTCGAAATTTACATAGTAACAGGGTTTCTCTCTGTCGCCCCATTCAATGAAGATTCTCAATTGACTAATAGGAGATTTTCGAGACGATAAGTGATTATAGACTAACAAAATTTGTAATTTTTCTTATTTCATTGACTGATTTGTTTGTAGATCTTTTTTTTCGTAGGACCCCTCAGTGTTTCCAGCATGTTATAAAGGACTTAAATATGCAGCATTTATCTGAGATGTCAGTTAAAAGAATAGATGTTAGGGATAGGAAAGAGAGGAAAACAAGATGAGGGGCTGGGATGGGGGGAGGGATATGGGGACCAAGACATGAGAAAGGGTATCAATGTATGTGAAATAATGCACCTTTTATCTGGTGAATATAATGTAACCCTTCTATTGACTACAATAAAAATTATATGGAAAAAAAGAATAGATGTTAGAACATGTGGTAATAGCATCCTAACCCATCGACCTATCTTCATTCCACATATTGTTAAGTTGTTCCTCATGGAATTGAACTTGAGTTGCATCCCAACAGATTAACTCAGATGTCCCACAGGCTCCTTGGTTCAAACCAATCAAAAGCAACCACATCTCCTCTCATTCCTAAACTTGTTTCTTCTTGCCTCTGGCTATTTTCAGTTGATAACTATCTACAATCCAGAAACTAAGCACTATTTCTCTAATACTAGTTCCTGTTTCCTCTATCTAATTAACAAATCCTGTTGATTCTATCTACAAACCATCACTTGAATTATGAGTCTGTCTGGTTTTAATATCTTCATTGTTGCAACCTTAATTTAGACCCTTGCCCTCTCTTGTTTGGATTCCTTTAACAGCCTCCTGGCTGGATTCCTTCTTTCAAGTTTTGCTTGCTTCTAATCCATTATTTACACTGCTGCCAGAGTGTGCTTTCTAAAATGCAAATCTAATCATGTCTTTTTCCTTGCTTCAGAATCTTATAATGACTCCCATAGCTTTGAAAATAAAGTCCAAACTCCTTAGCACTGCATGTAAGTTGTTTTATGACCTGAAATCTGCTTACTCCTCCAGGTGTACTTCCTTTTATTCACTGACTTATCTGATATTGAGCAAAAGGCCATTCACAAAAAAAACAAAAAACAAAAAACAAAAAATCTGTCCATTCTAGACCTTGCATTGCTATCACTCCATGCATCCTAATCCCTCCATTTTTATGACAAATTTCAATCTCTTTTAAAAAACTGAATTCAGAAGACATTTCATCAAGAAAACTAAAGTATCTTGGCTCTAGCCCAGTGTGGAACTTATCCCCCACCCCCGTGCTTTCATTGTATAATGTATGCTGATATTTCGCATTATGTTTCTAGTATTCAGTTTGCTCACTTGAATACAAGATAAGGTGGCTTGTACTATGGCCTACTTTTCTCTTCTGTATACAATAAATGAACAAATGAAAGAATGCAACATTAAGAGTAGGTCTGATAGATACATTTACAAGATGTGGAATGGTGGTTATAAAAGGTATTATAAAACTCAGTTCTGACATATACTAGTTCTAGGATCTTAGATCATTACAAAATCTCCTGAAGTTCCAGTGATTTCAAGAGATAGCTCACATTTCCTAACACATAATGGAAGATGAAACAAGGTAATTCTGAGAAAGTGCTTATGACAGTTCTTAAAAAATGCTAGCTCCTATTATCTTCACTGTCGAGTGGCCAAATGGACAGACAGGTAGGTATGTATAATCCTGCTCAAAAGAGAAATAGAATAAATGGTTGGTACCGAGTGACATTTTCCCTGGTATAAGAAAAAAAAACTGAAAATTTTAACTGCCCTATGGTATATAGCTGTTTTGTGAAGTCGAATAGATGTATAGAAAGCAAAAAGCTTAGCTCAGTAACACAATGTACTTAAGATAAAACTTACAATTAGTGGGATGTTTCATATAAATAAAAATACGAATAAGGTGAAAATAAATCTGAATTGTGATTGATAAAGCACAAGCATTGTTCTGTTTATTCCATGATTGTCACATTTTCATGTAGGGTTTATAATCAATTTGAAATATTGTTTAGCTGAGAGGGGAGCAAAAGTATTAACAGGAGAAGAATTATTTAAACTATGACTTGGAAAATGGTATGGAACTGTAGAGTTTAGGCTGGAGAGAGAAGAACCTAAAAGTGCATATTATAGTTGTTTTCAAATATAAGTCAGTGTGTGGCATTAGAGGATAGAGTTTCACACAAGCTTTCTTAACCACAATAACATAAACTTTTAGGTTAGAAAAAGACAAAAATATTTAAAAACAATAACTATCTCTAGTGTTGTTAAGAAGATAAAATTAAGCAACTCTATATGTTAATAGCTTGAAGACTGACATTTAAAAGCTACATTAAAATAGAAAATTTTATTTTTTAATTATTTTATTGCCATCTTTTAATAGTTGTTTAATAACTTTCTTTTTTTTATTTTTTATTGTAATTAGTAAAAGGGTTACATGATATTTGCCAGATAGAAGGTGCATTAATTCACATACATTGATACCCTTTCACATGTCTTGGTACCCATTTCCCTCCCCACCCCCCACCCCCCACCCATCTTGGTTTTCCCCCCTTCCCTATCAAATTTCAAATATCCAATTCAACATGTGAAGTTGTGACTACCATGTATCTTGATTTGAAGGATAGAATCTATTTTGAATATTGAGGTTTAAGGATGGGAAGAAAGATAGAACTTTCCTACATCTCCACCAATGTGAAAGAAACATGAGACTGGGTGGAGACCCTTGATGGGCAAGGGAAGACATCGCTAGAGGTTAGGGATTGGGATCATCTGGAAATATTGAGCTTTAGATTAATAAAAGGAACCACAGTTCTTAATGTAGGATGATAAGCAACATGGTAAGCAGAAAGAAGCCCCCAGATCAGCAAGTCAATGAGAAAGATTGGGAGCACCACAGAAAAATTTTAAAAAATTCAGGATAGGATTTATGCATCGTATACATTAATCAAACTACTGAATCACGCTTCTCACATTTCCTTGATTTCTCACTGGTGTCATGGAGGGGTGTCTTCTTAGTAGATGTACTTTGGAGATGGAATCTCAAAGAAGTTCTTCCTTGATCGTCTTTGAACTGAGATTCTCTGGATCTTAGCTTTCTGAGTGGCTGGGATTGCAGTTGTAAAACCACCAGTACACTAGAAGAGGCAAACATTTTATAGTATATTCATACAACTATATATACTAAAGACATCTCCCTATTTCTCCTAGCTCAGCAAGCAACCACTTTGAGAATCAAAGCATGAATTCATAATAGCAGTGTGAACCTATTTGTGAACCTGAATCTATCTAGATGGACAGTATAAACTGTGTGGTGGGGGGAAGCTGAGCCTGAACAGATAGAGAGAGGAATAATCCAGATTCCAGAGACCTGTTACACTGAGGACTAGCAGAAAACAAGACCAAGAACTGTGAGGCCAGGACACACCAAATCAGTCAAAGTCTCATGGAGTGTCAGCCAGTGTAGAGTACTGGTTGCTCCAGATAACCAGTCCTGTTAGCAGGCCAGCATATGTAAAAACACTAACTTGGGATCAGCCCAATAGCTTTTCTAATTTGAATTATTTGTACTTCTGAGATCTCTCTCTTGTCTTCTCTCCCCACATGTTCAACAAAAGACCTGCAAACGAAAAGACTGAGGAGAAAAACAAATCCATCTTCTTTTTCTCATCAAAGAATAAATATTGACTGATATGTTTTTCTTTCCTTTTCTTTCTTTTTAAATTTTAAATTGAGTTGATTAGCCTAACTTATTTTATCATGTCCACGCAATTATACCTCAGATGTTCATCCTATATTTTTTTCTTATATTCCTTCTCCACTCTGTTTTCCTTTTCTCATTCCCTACCTTTTTATGGTTTAATTTTGAAATATCTGATGTCTCTGATTAATGTTCCAATTTGTTTTTTTTTTCTTTTTGCATTGTTGTATTTGTTACTTCTGTCAGCTTTAAGTGGCAGTGGAGATCATGACCCAAATAAAAGGGAAAATTCCCTGGAATAAGTAAGTAAATATACAAATCTGAAAGCCATATCTATTTGAAGACAATCAATATGATTCTTTTAAAATAGACCATAAGGAGGGAAGGAAATGGGGACCAAGACAAATGAAAGTGTATCAATGTATGTGAATTAATGCACCTTCTTTCTGGCAAATAGCATGTAACGCTTCTATTAATTACAATAAAAAATACAAAATAAAAAATAAACTAGACCATAACTCCTTAGTAACCAAATTCAGAATCTAAATAGTTCAAAAGCTAGATAGATGAAGAAATCAGCTATTCTAGACATAATCTAAGACTTTAAAGAAGACTCAAGCAAATATAAGAATGAATTAAAGTTCCAAGACGGGTGTGGGGTGTGGGGGGTGGGAGGGAAATGGGTTCCAAGACATGTGAAAGGGTATCAATGTATGTGAATTAATGCACCTTCTATCTGGCAAATATCATGTAACCCTTTTACTAATTACAATAAAAAAATTAAAAAATTAAAAAAAAAAGAATGAATTAAAGTCAACTCAATATCTGGATTAAGAAGTGAGCAATAAAGAAAATAACAAAAATGGACTGTGAAACAAAAAATGAGAATATTGGAAATAAATACATAATAAATCCAATGAAAAATTAAAAATAGTAATAAATATTAAATCATAGGAAAAACATAGTAGGAAACTTGCCAGTAGGCTAAATCCAGTACTAGAAAGATAATTAGGGATTGAAGACATAGTCTATTACACAGCAATAGAGATTAATGGGAAATATAACCACCACTTTTAAGATTTTGAGATTATGATCAAGACACCTAATCTACTGATTGATAGGGAAGAAGATGAAACTATGATATATATATATATATATATATATATAATAGCATAGAAAGCTATTATTGAAATCCTAGTTAAAGTGCCTAACTCTAGACAAAAGTAGAGTATGGACACTGAACTACAAGAAAAAGAAAGAAACTCCAAAGACATATGACCACTGCTTATTCATTTATTTATTTAGTAAAAAAGCAAAGTTGTCAAGACTGGGACATTCAGCTGCTTGAATTCTTTTAGATGTGTGTGAATATCTTGAAAGGGGATTTGATTCAACCCCCTCTATTTATACTATAGCTTGCGGTAATCCCCCCAGGAAGGGCATTAAACAGGTAACGTTCTGTTCACTACTCAACAAATAGAGCTGGCTTCAGATATCTTGACACTTGGCATTTCTAAAAAATTATACTATCACGAAGGACCATAAATCGGTTCTCCTTGCCCTGATATTCTTTTTTTTTTTTTTTTTTTTTGCCAGTCCTAGGCTTGAGCTCAGGGCCTGAGCACTGTCCTTGGACTTTCTCAAGGCCAGAGCTCTACCACTTGAGCCTCAGCACCACTTCCGGCTTTTTTCTATGTATGTGGTACCGAGGAATCGAACCCAGGTCTTCGTGCATGCTAGGCAAGCACTTTAAGCACTAGGCCAAACTCCCGGCCCCTTGCCCTGATATTCTAACATTGTGTTGCTAGAAAGATTAGAAACAATGCCTGTAAATGAGTTGAAAGAAAACTACTGAGCAGTCATAAAATACACTGATTGCAAAGGTTTCCTAGAATATCTTAGATTCATGAGTTACATTCCATGTAGCTTCTTAGACATGGCTCTACTGTTCTGGAAGTCAGTACTGTAAGAGACAGACAGTACTGTATGGAGAGAATAGTTAACAATTGTAGTGGCCTCTACCCACCAGACGTCAATGTTGTTTTCCTTCAGCTATAACAGCTCACAACAGAGGCCCAATTCAGTAACATGTATGTACTCGTCAATGAGAGTGATAGAAGAAATTTGCTGGTACCAAGGAGTTTTCTAACATTAAAGAGATTAGAAAATTAAGCTGGATCTTACACATAGGTGTGAAAAGTGCCTGAAGCCTTTGTTTTAGGTTGATATGTCTGAAGTAGAATAGGCATATTTGTACTTGAATTCAAACCCAAAGATTAAATTATAAATAAATATTATAAAATCAGATAATAATGATATTCTTTTTGACATCTTGCTCTTTCCAAGGACAAATATGCATGTGAATATTTAAATATTGTGACTTTGTGTGTGTGTGCGTGTGAGAGAGAGAGAGAGAGAGAGAGAGAGAGAGAGAGAGAGAGAGAGAGAGAGAGAGAGAGAGAGAGAGAAGAGAGAGAGAAAGAGTGAAGAGAGACAGAGAGAGACACACAGAGAGAACCAGTGTCCTGGGGCTTAATCTCAAGGCCTGACACTGAATGAGCTTTACTGCTCAAGGCTACTCCTCTATTAGAGAAAGATTTCATGATTTTAGTTAATTTCCAGAGCCTGTATTTGCCTCCATCAGACAATAAAGAAAACTTTCTTAAAGGGAGTTTGTTATCATTCTATATAGGAAAAAAAGAACCACAATAAGCATTTTGCAATGCAATTTAATCCCACATGCTTCTCATTTCCACATGTTCTTTATTACTCTCTCAAGGAGCTCAATACTAGACATGAATTCTCAGCAAAAGGCTAACCCACAAGGAAAATAAACCTGACAATCAGAGGTTCTAAAGCATTAAACAATCAGAAGAGTTTAGGATTGTCTTTCTTTTACTGAGTTTTGTAAACACATTTAGCTTTCTCCTTATCCAATTTCCCATGGAAGTTTGTCTTCCGTACACAATAACTATTACAAAATTCTCTGTATAATATTCTTTTATACATTCAAGGTGTCCCATTAGTAATGCTATATATATATATATATGCTATTAGTAATATTCTCTCTCTCTCTTTCAAGTAGGTACATGTACCTACTTGAATAGATGTATATACTTGAATAAATTTTGACTATGGCTATGATAGTGGAAGCGATTATTATCTGAGATATAATTAGTCTATAATCTATGCTGATTATATATTTTAAGTACTCTGCTGCATACTCTGTGATTGATATTTTCTAATTTACCAATTAGCAATAAAAATATTTTATTGTTAAGAAACAGAGACATATCTAAATCCTGTTTCCCTCTGATGGCATTTACCTATGTGGCCACTTGGAAGGAGAATAAAAGGGTAAATTGCTCCGGCATTTTTCCATTATGACCTGGAGCAGCATAAGCAATTGACCCTCTTAACTGCCAGAGGCACAGGAGCACACTTGGTGAATTCTTCTTTTGTGTATTATTGGTTCAGTATTTTTCTGCTAAGTTCAAAGAGGTTCATTAGCTTATCTTAAAAGAATGGGACTGGTTCTTTTGAGACAGCTTCTTTCTGTGATTTTTCTAATTAAATCTCTTCCATCAGATGAAGAGCTGCCCTTTTTACTTGACAAACATTTGTTCTAATTTGGCCTGGCTTGATTTTTTCAGAGCTTTTACGTCCCTCTCCCCCCCGATACCCACTAGCATCTGTTAGTCAGAGTATGGCTCTGGCTGACATTTACTCTGAATGTGCTTGCTTATTAAAATATTTCAATGTTAGACAAGCTTATCAGTTGAAAAATACAATATAGTTCTGGGGCACTGTTGGAGTTCATCTTATAGGAATGCTCTGTTACACTAAATAGCCCTGGCTTTTATGAAGTAAGACTGAAGATGCCTGTGGATGAAGAGCCTAAGAGAAACACAGAGGTATACAGAATATAATATAAATTAGAACATCCTCCCTAGTGTCCTTTGAATTATGGGTTGCATAGGAAAACACGAGGAGTGAAGTTATAATTACTATCAAAATTATTAAATGCACTAGTACTGGTCATATTAGAAACTAAATGTTCCCTGATGAAATCTGCCTGGCTTTAAACACACTATAAACCATGAAAAAAGCTGATAAATTAAAAACATTTAAATTTCAATATGTTTTTAAACATGCCTTAAAAAATTCTAGTAAAAACTCCTGGTGTCTGTCTGGGTAACAAAACCTTGAAGAAGACTTTTTCCTAGAAGGAATGATGATGTGTTAGGCTAAGTGAGCAAGCAGAAGCCACTGAATAGGGCTTTGAATGTTTACCCTGGACTTCAGAAAGGCATGCTCTGTCAGTGACAAGCCTTGCTACATTCAGTTTATTCTCCTATTTTCTTTAACACTATCCAGTGCTATTAGCTTGCCAGCCATGTAGTCTGTAAGTAATAGGTTGCAATAGCAGCTGAAATTGACAAGTGCTTAGCCCAGAGCATGGATTGAATGTAATTCATAGGGTTCCCAAGTTAATTTCCAATACCTATTTCATCAAGGCAGACTGATAGATGGCTGCCAGCATCTTTTGGCTTTATCTGTAAATCCCTATGTCTTTTACTGCCATCATTTTAGTTTTTTTTAATAGATTCCATCCCTTGCATTTACTCCTCCCCATTTCCATAACTCCAAATGGAGCTTCTCTCCAGGCACATCAGTCATTTAGGTTAGAGGGCCTAGCAGCAAAATGCAAGACCTTCAAATGTTATTGAAGTGCATTTTTCCATGTGGCCCCGTTTGAAGTGATGTTTCTTTAGGGACTGGAGGGTGAAATATGAAGTTATCTGGGAGAGTAAATCTAAGATGTTGGACAGATGGTGAAGCGTCAGTGCATCCACAAAAATGCATTTCATTTTTATACAGGGGACGTTCTCAATCAATTCTGGCTTGAGAAAACAGTTCCTTGTATAGTCTCAGTGATTTTTTTTTCTTGGTGTTTAACAGATCAATAATAAAGCTTTACCATTCTCTAAAATATTTTGAATAAATACATGAAGAAAAAAAACAAGAAATTAGGAAAAATTCAGAACAAAGCAAAACAATTCTGAACGAACAAGAGCTTATTGAAAATGCTATAGGGGTGGTCACTAATCAAAGGAAAATAACTGTTGGTAAAACATAAAACTCACTGTATGGGACATGAGAAGTACCATTTTTCTCCTTAACTGTGTTTAGGAAAGAGCAATCTTTGAAAAATGACTTTATTTTATTTATTTACTTATTTGTGGGTTTTTTTGTTTTTGTTTAGTTTTGCTTTGTTTTTTGCTATCCTTGGTTTGTCTGGGTGCTCTCCCTGAGTCTCTTTGTGCTCAAGGCTAGTGCTCCACCATTTAAGCCACAACACTACTTCTGGCTTCTTTTAGTAGCATTTAGAGATATGAGTCTCACAGGGATTTTTCTGCCCAGGCTGGCTTTCAACCATGATCCAAAGATCTCAGGCACCTGAGTAGCTTGGATTACAGGCAGGAGCCACTAGCACCCAGTGAATGTCTATTTTTCTTTTTTTCATGGAAGGTCTAAAATTACCATTGTACTGCATATATATATATGTGTGTGTGTGTATATATATATATATTATATATATATATATATCCTCTTCTGCTACCTTGCATTGGACACTAGCTTTGAATCACTACTTCCAGTTAGCATTTCCAAACAAACAATTCAAGTATGTAGATATTCTGCAAATGGTGAAATTACTACTTGAAAAACATTAAATGATATTTTGATACCTAAATATCTAGCAATATTTTAGTATAAATAACTCATATGCTTTTTTGCCAGACTGGGGCTTGAACTCAGAGTCTGGGCACTGTCCTTGGGCTTTCTCAAGTCTAACACTTTACCACTTGAGCCACAGCACTCTTTTCAGATTGTTCTGTATATGTGGTACCAAGGAATTGAACTCAAGACTTCGTGCATGCTAGGCATACACTCTACAACTGGCCCACTCATAGATTTATCATTTATTTATTTATGTAATTTTGCCAGTCCATGGGCTTGAACTCAGGTCCTGAGCATTGTCTTTGTGTTTTCTCAAGGCTAGAGCTCTACCACTTGAACACAAAACTACTTCTAGTTTTTATTATGTATGTGGTACTGAGGAACTGAACTCAGGTCTTCATGAATTCTAGGTGAGCATTCTACCACTAGGCCACATTCCTGGCACATGCACATTTACTATATATAATACTAATATTTGAATAGAGTACATCTATGTATTGCAGAAATTGCCTTCTTCTGTTAAAACTCATTTGTTCCTTTAATATCAAGTATAATCAAACTTAAAAAAACTACTTAAATATGAAAAATACTGATTTGGATAACTTGAAGGAGATTACATACAAAATCATTTAAAAGCAAAGTTTTCTACAAACATATGGAAATCACTCTAGGGTGCTATTTCTTTATTTCATAAATAAAGCTCTTCACAATTGGTTTTTTGGTGGTGCTGGAATTCCAGTCAGAGTTGTATTCTCACTGATGATAAAACTATTGTGATAGTCCTTATACTAAAGGAGAGATAGATAAGTGATATAGGCTCTAGTACAGGGACTACTGCTTTCTGGCCTTAAGAAATCCACCACGTAGTAAATAGCTTTTGACTTATGCTCTCTTTTGCAACTACTTATTTCTGCCATTGTAATGTAAAAGCACCTATAAGCAAATAGGTATAGCTGTATTTTCATAAAAGTTTATTTAGAAAAACAGGTGGTGGTAGTATGCATTGCCATTTTCATACTGGCTTAAATTCCACCTCTTTCTAAATATGTGACAAAAGGAAAAGTACTTAATTCTGTGATTCATGTTTTTCTCTATAATATGAGAATGAGAAATAACATCTTTTAAATGAGACAGCACCTTGTTAGTGTTGTAGGTTGAAGGATTGGTGCTAGATGATAAGAGAGTTAGCTGATTGTTTTAGGCTATCAGAAGTTTCAGACTAAGGAGGCTAGGTTCATGGGTCAGAATTGGACATAAGGGATGGATCATTTGGGTTGGTGAGACATAAACAAGAGGGGAAGACATTTCTACAGAATTCATTTAGCAGCCCTGGTTAATGTAATTTCAAAGTATTCCCTGAGGTGTGTGTGTAGGGACAACATTGGTAGAAAAAAGAGGATAGTAAAATTTAACACATGCAAAGGGATTGAAGTAGAACTCCTTCATTGAAAAGTTTGAATTATATGATGCTTTTTATAGAAAGCAGTTTTGTTGTTTTCAAGTACATACAGTAATTGGCAAAACATCCAAGAAAATATTGCCAAGTAGACTTCCTGCTGGCATGTTTAAATGAAAAGCTGAGACTACTTTAGAATTAGCATATTATTATGTGCATATGAAAATGGCCAAAGTAAAGCTCTTGAAAACTGTTTCTTTTCTTAGATAGGATACATATTTTTAATCTATTATGTTAAAAATAGCCATTTTCAATTCTTATGCTTCCTTGATGGAACTGGGGTCTCTAAATTTTTGTGACATAATACCCCAGGTGGAAAATTTGTCCTTTAAATGCCAACATTACTTTAACCTTCCCATTGGTATGCTGAATCCTTTTACATAATTCAAGATAGAATATTGCAGTTAATTATTTTAAGTGAAGAACTAGTTCATTGCTTAGTGTGAGTCTGTTCAGAATAAGTATATAAGCATGAGAGTAAATAAACAGGTTGGACCTATGGTCAAAGTATACTATATACAGATGTGGAATGATCACAGTGAAACACCTTTGTACAACTAATATATACTAATAGAAAAGACTTAAGTAAGGCCATATTTAAAAATTCTATAATCATTTTTTCATATATTTTTATTGTAGTTAATAAAAATTACATTATATTCACCAGATAGATGGTGCATTACTTCACAAACATTGATACCCTTTCTCATGTCTTGGTTCCCATTTCCCTCCCCCCAACTTGTTTTCTGCCCCTCATCTTGTTTTCTGCCCTTACCTTTCCTATTTCAAATAACCAAATAAACATATATACAATATATCAGATAACAAGCTAAAATACTGTAACAATATGAGATAACCAAAGGACTACAAAGGAGATGAGAGATAATACAGTACATTAAGGACAACAATCACTCATTATATGGCTTTTGTTTCTATGTCCTGGAGGTCCTTTCACTTACCATCATTCTATATGGCCTTATGTATCTAGGTTTTGATCTATTGTAACTCTCTGCTAGGAGAGCCCAAGGTTTCTACTAATTATGACAAATGAGAGAAACCATTGAGCCTATGTTCCTTTGAGTTTGGCTTACCTCACTTCATGTGATTTTTTCTAAGTCTTTGCATTTCCTTACAGATGGGGCGATGTCATTCTTTCTGACAGCAGCATAGAATCCTATTGTGTATAAATACCACATCTTGTTGATCCACTCATCAACTGAGGGGCATCTGAGTTGGTTCCATATCTTTGCTATAGTAAATAGTGCTGCAATGAATATCATTATGCTAGTGGATTTAGTGTGTCATTGTTTCTGGACAAGTCGGTAAATGCCAAGTAGTGGAATAAATTATATAATTCTTTATTGATTGATATTCTTGTTTTATTTTATTACTAATCTCCCTTTATAGACATTTGGGTTTAGAGTAATAAGTCTATTTAAAAACTCCTTTTTATAGCCCTAACTACATACTATTCCATGTGTTTTAAATTTTTTAAGAATTGTCTCCCCCAATCATTTCAATCTATTTATTCAATAAAATTTCTTGGTGTCTTCATGATGTCTGGCAATATTATAAGCTATTTTAAATACAGGATGACAAATATGAGAAGACAGGATTCAACAAAGTCAACCACACACTTTCATTCTTTGAAACATTGCTCACAGGAGTCGAGTTATTAAAATAGATCATATACACTAGAATTGGAGAATAGATGAAGAAATTATATATACATATACATATGTGTGTGATAAAACTTATGCCATATATACACATATGTACATGTATATGTGTGCATATATAGTGTATTCAGTGATTTTTTTCCTAATTGAAGACATTGACTTGAAAAATGGCCTCCTATTTCCAATACATTTGAATCTGATATATATTGTACTAGCTTTATTTGTGTGATGTAATTTCCATCTCAACACAAGCTAAATGATGGAAATAGGTGTTAAGAATTCAGATTGTGATTTCTTCAGTACTTTATATACATGTATGCAAAAGGGAAAATGAGGTGTGTTGATATTGGTTTGAGTAAAGATGGAGCTAGAAAGAGGGAGGAATGAAGGAGGTGGTGAGTCTGTCTAGGTACACTGTCCGAGGGTGTGTGGGAAAAGACCTGTCAAATGATAACTCCCTTGTTCAGCTGAATAGGCCTTGAAACCAAAGTCCTGTAATGGTCCATTCCTGCACTTTTACCTTTCCAGGAGATTGAGAGAGAAAGGATTACATTTTGAAGATATTTTTTTCAGTAATTTGTACTCAAGTACACTATTAATTGGTTGTCACATTGTAGATAACCATTTTTATAAAATAGTAACTTTAGAGGCCCTGTTTTCCCTGTGCCCATGATATACTGAATTTTGAGAAGAAAGAAATCAAATACATATGTTAGAACCGACACTAATACATGGGTTGCAACCTTAGGATGAGTCATTACACATTTTAACACTTCAGACTTATTTTGAAAACTGTTATGATAGTACTTGCAACCAGCTTTTAAGATATGTAACAGGAATACTCTAGAGGTTAATTACATTTAAAAATCTGAAAATTGCCTTGCGTTTTTTGAGGTTGGAGGCCAAATAAATATAGCTGTCATTCTTTTCCTGGGCCTTGACCAAATTTCTTTTAAAAGCAAAAGGTTTTCATCTTGTTTTCCTGAAGCATGACCTATGTTAGCAGTCCTGATGCTTCATAGCACTGGTGCAGCTGCCTACTGAACCACTGAGAGCACCTTTCGATCTGGAGACGATGATTACAGTTTCTGATCACTCTTCTAAGGTCAAGGAATTTGATTTGCATCCATCAGGCAAGTCAGTAGAGGAAAGTCCCTTCAGGAACATTATCAACAGCTTCTTGGGTTAATACTTTCCCCAGTATAGTTTGGATACATTGAGCTTTTCAGATTTATCTTAGTTGCAGACACTTCGTGGTTTTGCTCTAAGGTTTTCAAGATGTTGGAAAACATAAAAGCATTGGCATTACAGAATCTAGTATTTCAATTTATGGAGTTGTTTTGGGCCCAAGAGACCTATGCATATCTTTTCACCACGTACCAAAAAGCAGAAATACTTGTTTAATAACACACACACACACACACACACACACACACACACACACAGAAAACAAAACAAGTAGCCACGCACCAGATAATTATTTTGTAAAGGGCATGAAGCTGGTGGAGCCAGCATAATTTAGACCACAGATGCTGCAATGCCTTACTCCTGGGATTTGCACAATCAGCCCTGGTGCTGCCATTTCAGAAGCCTTCTCCTAAGCCACATGTGGGCAAACTTAAAATAAATTAAGTTGTGGAAACATTTAATCCTAATGCTCTTTGCTAACTTTATTAGACTTGAGTGTTAATTTTAGGAGGACCACCAAGATGAACTTGGGGAGATATAAATGTCAGAAGAGACCAGTCCAGCATGTAGTCTGACACAGGAACTTATAAACTTCTGGGGCTAGTCAGCTATTGCATGCTGGGGGCAGGAATAAAAGATGGAACTTAATGTTTGAAGGATGGCTATTCACATCATTTAATTTGACTTCGTGTAACTAAGGGTCAAACTGTGGCACACATAAAAAATGTTGGAATACTTGAATTTTATCCAATGTTTTAGGTAGCCTACAAGGTCACCTCTGGTTTCACTACAGAGCTACTAAGATTTCCTGTTTTATCAGAATACAATTACCACCGCATGTGATATCTATAATATTTTGGGGGGACTATAAAAACAATTTTCTTGGGAGTGTTTATGCCACAGACTTCTGTGTTTAATAAATGTCTCAGTAAACTTCAAGGCATTTCCCAACCCTTCATTTATGTTGGTTTATTCTGCACTTAATTGGTAATCAGTCTCTGTCAAGATAAGCAATTTGATCTAACTTAATGGAGTAAAGAGTTCAGTGGGGAAGTGATAAAAACTCATTTCATTTTAATATGACCTGGACTGTAGGTATTGCATGAGTTACTACAGGCATTGTTTGCTTCCAAGCCAGAGAAAGAATGGTCCAGATTTAGTATAAATGCACATAAATACACATACATATACGAAATTATATAGATTGTGATGAAATTATATATTAGTGTGATGCTATATTACATAATAATTGCACATCATAAGTCAATTATTTTTTAGTACTTGGTTCTGCACTATAGTGTAGTCATTATTTAGAATTAAGAAAAAACTTAAGCCAATGTTTGGGTGGTTAAATCCAAAGTCTCCGTAGAAAAATAATTTGGGGGAATTGGTATCCAATTTAATACAATTATACTTTGGTTTCCTACTTCTCAGTATATTACTGATAAGTGATTAAACATGCCTATGCTCTCCACTTGTCACTTGCTCTGATTTCGTGCTGGGAGTCTGAATTTCTTCATTGAACATGCAGAGAAATTATATTGGTGATGAGCATAATAATATAGACATAGCTCACATGCTGGTGCCAATCATGGAAGGATAGTGAAATGTTTGTTGCTGACGTAGGTTGATGTGAGATCAGAAGGGAGACAATAGGTTGGTTTGAAATATACACATTCTTTTAGAGAAAATATATTATAACACCATGTTGACTAAATTTCCAGGAAATCAGAAGCAAAGCTAAAATAAACTTGTGGATGCCAAGAAAAATATAAACATTAGTTTGCGTATTTATATATGTGAAATCTGGGGATGATCTTTTACATGGTGAGTTATACAATATCAGAGTTTTAGTTTATTTTGGATTACTGTTGTATATTCTTAATAATCAATGTAAAATATTTATTATCGAGTCCATGGTCTTGGAGACAATTTTTCATACTGGTACTTATTTAGTTAGAACCTATAATGTCAGTCATATTGTAATTTTTGAAAGTGGTCATTGTAGAGAGACAGGCACTTAGGAAAGATTTTACTCATTGCCCCTACATGACTGTGTGTATGTGTGTGCATGTGTGTGCATGTACTGTGTACATTTTTGTATTAATTATATTTGAAACTAATAGAAGAACATAAAAGCAATAAAAATAAATTACCTTTTTGCAACAAGTCAAAATAAAAGGCAGATATTTTTTTTGAATTTTTAATTAGTTAGAAGTGAACAATAACTAAGGATCCTGTGATGTTGAATATTGTTGTTGGCTCCTCAAATCAATAATATATTTCTGCTGTTAAGTGTGTAATATTCAGGGGACTATCTCTTATCTCACAAAGTCTGAGGAAAGTGACCTCTTTCCCTTTGCCAGGCATTATGCTAAGATTTTAACTTAAATGTAAGTTACTTCTATGATTTTTACATTATTGCTAAAATTTAAATAATAAGAAAAATTTAAACAATATATTGCATTACTTACCCAATTTAACAATTTGTAAATAATACAACTGAAATTCAAATTCAATATCCCAGTTACCAGGTAATACATTGTATTTTTGTGTTTGTCACTTAAAATACTTAAACAATTGTATTTGCTGGGTATATATGCACACATATGAGTAAATAAACCCATTAATATTATGTCATTTTAAACACTGAGCAAGTTTTTAGATAAAATGGCTCTCAATATAAGACATGTACCTCTCTAGAATTATTTTACAAATCCAATTTAAGTAAGCTTAATTCTTAGAAAGTAGTTTTGATATAATTATGAATAGAATTTATAATATTGCCTTTGATCATTTTGTATCTTAAATATCACTTAGAGTCTGTCTTCTCCTATTATGAGAATTCTTCTCTAAAGACAGATATATGTGCTCTTTCTATCATCTGTCCCATCCAATTTAATCTTTAATACGTCCATCTAATTGACTTGCCAGTATAGTTTTAGAAAGCAATACAATTCAGAAAAAGAAATTAGACTCATACTGGAACACTTAAATCTCTACCATAGACTTAAGGTGGTTATTAGGTGACCAGTCAGTTCATTGAACGGATAAGTTTTGTCTTATGAATTCTGTCCCCTTTGCCTGCATATGCTTCTCAACTGGAGGACCATCTTTGTCTCTGCCTTCCCAAAAGTTCAACATCTCTTTCCTGTGGATATTTACTTTTATCCACATTCAGGTGAAAAATATCATTTAGGTGAAATGTGCTTTTTTCAGCTATACTATATCCCAGGAGTTTTTTAATCCAATAGGTAATGCTGATAAAGTATAATATAAAGCAATAAAAAAGACTTTCTCTAGCTAACTCTGGTGGTACTACTTCTTTAACAAGTCTTTCACATGCTGCACTTTAGAAAGGCAAAGCAACATTTCTCCACAGACAGGTGAAGAAGTTAATGCAGACAAAGGTGATAGCTGAAGAGAAAGATGGACAATCTGACACCTGAAGGCTCTGTCTTGCTTTAATCTCAAGTTTGCACTCGTCCACAGGGAAATTAGAAAGGAATGGCAATAAACCACTGCTTGCTGACAAAGCAGACTGCTTTGTGAAGGCATTCCAACCTATTGACAAACACATGGCAAAGAGTTTAATTTATCAGAGTAAATGGTAGTTCACTTCCCATTCTAGGGTCAGTCTGACTGTTTGTCTAGATCCAAAGATAGACAAATCAAATTTAGGAGATTGAATAAAAAGGTATGACAGTTATGTGACTCATAGCAGTTATCTACTATATGTAGTACATAACTTGTATATGTGCCACATATATTATTTTTATTTATGCTATTATATTCATTTATTTTATTCATTCATTTTATGCTTTTCAATTTAAAACAATTCTGACTTTTATCCCATTTTTCTCCAGGAAGTAAGGACAGAAGAAAATTTGAGAATACCATAGATATATGATACTTGAATTTCCCTGTTCTACTTTCATTCTGTTTTTCTTTCAGTGTAAAAACACCTTCTAAACTTATACTACCTCAAGAAGAATATTGAGTAGTTTACTCAACTATTCTTGTTCTTTTGTGGCCTCAGTCTTATTATTTTAATTTACTTTGATGTGGCATGGAAGACCAGATGAGCAAATATTTCACTATAAAATATAAATAAATACTTCTTTCCTTACCTTTATATTGTCTGATTTTTAATACTTGGATTTGAAAAAGAAATTAGCTAAGAACATTCTGAGAAGTAGGATATCTTCTATGCGATATCTTCCCCCAATATATGAGGGCTTCCTCTAGGCCTCATACTAGCTCAGCTTTTTTGCTTTATGCTGGAGGTCAGACACTTGAGCCAATCTCCAGCCAGTGTTCTCTTGCAAAATTGGAGATTGACTGCCAAGGATTTTTTCTGCTTGGGCTGACTTTGAACCATATTCTTCCAGACCTCAATTTTCTGAGTTTCGGTGCGATTGATATGAGTCTTACAGATCTCTTTTCAATTCCATCCCTTTCCATTTGGGTTTCAGAGACAGGTAAATGTATCTAATTATACTTAGTAATAATTCTAGTTGCTTTTAAATTTTAATGTAGTTATTTTAATGGAGGTATCATTCTAAATTGCAAGTATAGGAGTATATTTGGTGTCAAATGCTTCATTTAGTCGATAATAGATAAGTTTGTGATCGAGTTAATTAGATAGCCTCAGTTAAATGTATCATAGAGTTAGTCTTGGAATACTAAGATGACTAGGAAATCTTTTGGCATGCTTAAAATCCAGTAAGAAACTTGATACAGAAATTAAATTGAATTTGCGGGTTTGGAAGAGACAAATATGTTAGTGTAGCCTCAGATGTGTCAGAAAATACTGTTGAGCCTCTGATCCTAGCACTTACATTTAATAAGCTGATAGAGGTTGATGGTAAATTTGAGGCCAGAATGGGCTACATAGAGACCTTGCCTAAAACAAACAAGGAAGGTAGGAGGGAAGGAAGGAAGAAAGGAGGGAAGGAAGGAAGAAAGGAGGGAAGGAAAGAAGGAAGGAAGGGAGGGAGGGAGGGACGGAGGGAGGAAGGGAGGGAGGAAGGAAGAACTATGTAAGTTAAGTTTGAATTATTAGCAATTTGAGGGTTACTTAACTCTATTTGAGGATTGAGTTAAGAAAGTAACTGAAGCAGAAACTCAAAGGTAGGCACAATTCTGTAACAACCTGCCACAATAGGGCACCAGCAAGGATGAGCAGGGGAAAAGATAGAAATATAAAGGAAGAAGAAAATGGAGATGAAGAGAAGTGCCCAGATCAAGGAGAGCCTCATGTATCATATGAAAGAGTTTTTATTTATCCCATGGTAAACAGGGAACCATTAAAAGGTTTTAATCAGAAGCAAACGTGATTAGATTTGCATTTTAGAAAAATCAATCTGGCAGTAAAAGCCAGATGGATTGTGCAAGACTGGAGGGAAAAAACAATTTAGGAGCTTGTTATTATAAATCAGGCTGTGGCTAGGGTTTTCACTAAGGTAATAGGAGTAACAATTAGAAGACACCAGATACAAGAAATTGTAAGGAGTTTCAATTGAGAAAACCTGACAACTGATATGTTTGTGTTATGGTGGCAAGACGGTTGACACAAAGAAGAGTCCATCACATTCCAAATTCTTTTAGGTTATAAACTTGGTGATAGGACTGGATTCACATTAAAAATATGGAATCAAGATTCTATTATATCTGTAAGTATTGAAGATGTGAGAGTGGTTGAAATTGTCCAGAGATCTTATTGACTGAAGAGATAAGGTCAGTTGCCAATAAAAATCCTTTGGTTCATTCCCTGTTGTCCCTGTTTTTGATTTCTATATCTTTTGTCTTGTATATAAGATTTTCTAATTTGAGGAAGGAAAGGGAATCACAGAAACAGTGGGACAAAGTGTGAACCAATGCAACAGTGGTACTCACTAGACACTGCATTGGAAATTAACTTTCCAACTTTGGGGACAGGAGTGAAGGAGCAGGGAAGGAGGGGAAGTAGGAGAAAAAGAGGGAGAGAGTTACACTGTTCAAAAATAAATATATCCGTTACCTTACTTATGTAACTGTAATCCCTTGTATATCATCAACAAAAAAAAGAAAAAAATTCTGGAGAGAAAAACAAATATAAGTTGGACCTAAAGAGAAACAAATCGGTAGAGAATGATCATAAGGCAATAATACCATAAGGCAATACCCATTCTCTTTTGGAAACAGCAGTACCAGTAAAAGTAATAAAGAACAGTTTTCAAAATAACACAAAGGATAAAATGACTTCAAATAGGCAAGAAAGAGCAAGATCATATATGATCTCTGGATTTACTACTTGTAGGTTATTCTCACTAGCCTTTTCTAATGTTTTTATTTCATTTTTTAAAATATTATCCTTAATTAGCTGTGTAAAGCATTAGAGTAGGAGACTTTATGAATACGATACATCTTGATCAATTCTGTTTTGAGACATGATTTCATTACATTGCTCAGGCTAGCCTGGCATGAATTTGTAATCTTCCTACCTCATCCTCCTAAGTACCTGGGATTAAATGTCACTCTTTGTAAAAATAGATCATTGTAGTTAAGGCATCTGTAAGTTCATCTTATAACCATAGAGAATGAACATAGCTATCTGTAATGTAATGCAGAGGAATGGCTTATTAAGAACTGAGCAGTGCAATTAGGGAAAGATGTGAAAACACAGGGAGTGTGTGGTGCTGGTATAAAACAGAAGCCACTTAAAAATGTTTACTGAGTAAGACAAGGAAGGAATTGAGAGAGAGAGTTTAAACAAAGACCAATCATTAGAGTTTATAAATAGAGCACTTGACAATGAAGCCGTAGATTATGTAGGTATTTTTCTTGAATTTGATAATTTCATTTATTATGAAAAATGCCAGATGAAAGTAAGTTTAAGATTGTTTATCTTATTTTCATGTGTAAGAATTTAAAGAAAATATTCTATTAAAATATGCTGATTATAATATCTCACAGTATTTGCACAAATAATAATACAAAAATCCTGGATGAGGTTTCTTGAGGTTTTTAAAATTTAATGTTTTTTTTTTGGTCTTGTTGTACAAGGCCCATGTAAATTACTATTCTTTCACTAAGCACTATCCACACTTAGGACTTCTGTTTAATTATATTTCTTTTTTCTTTTATTTTATTGTCAAGGATAATGTATAGAGTGGTTACAGTTACATTCATCAGGTAGTAGGTTCATGTTTAATTTCATTTCTAAACATCGTGTCTTTGTATGTTTTATATTGCTCCACCTACATGTATATATACCGAAACACTTCTCAGGATGTGTTAAGAAATCTCATGTTTTAGTGATCTATTGTTCAAAGGGACAACAGGAAACTACAAGTCTTAAAAGATTAAATCTTAAGCAGTTTATTAACTGAGAAAATCCTTGATTGGAGATTGTTGAAAGAGAGCAACCTGTGGCAGTAGAAATTAGAAAATTGATTGACTTCTTTTGTATTAAATTTGTGATGAGTTTTTTTTAATATTTTCCCCAAATTAAGCAGCTGATAGCACAAAAGCTAATAGTTATTTGTGCATACTGAATATTTTCAACAGCAAATTTTTAGGTTTATCAAGAACAAAATAAAATTGAAAAATAAAGAATTACTATTGAAGTTTAAAAGCAAATTCCAATACTTGGTTTTTCTTTTTTTCTTGAAATATTGGATATATAAGTTTTATTTCCCCTGAGCTCTTTATGTACCAGTTTGAGCCATAGCATCAATTTTGATATTCTGTTGATTAATTGGCAATAAGAGTCTTACACACATTCCTGCTCAGGCTGACTTCAAACTGTGAGCATCAGATCTCAACCTCGTGAGTAGAGCAAGGATTATAGATCTGAACCATCAGCCCCTGTTTCTGGATAGGTGCATTTTAAGGATATGTTAGACCTGCTTATAAATTATTGCATGTTTTTGACAGATATATACTGACAATGGAACAGTTGTTCACTATTTAGTGTATGACAGGGGTTGGAATCCAAAAACAGCACTAATAACTGCCATAACGACCATGTAAAAATTACAAGTCATCACTAATAACGGCCATAACCACCATGTAAAAATTCGAAGTCATCATACTCACCTGATAAGCAAAATTAAACCTAACAAAAGTGTATCAGAGAGAATGATTTTTTTCTGGAAATGCTAGAGAAATCAGGCTGCAGAATCTATTTTCCACAGGGAAACTACAGCACTGGTGAATATGGTAAGACATGGAAGCAACAGCAATAGGATCAGATGTGACAATGAAAGATCATATAGGATGTGTATTTTATAGGGTTCTTTAAAATTTCTGTAAAACAATATATAAAGGAAATTAGAAAGATGCTAAACAGATGACAACTGATATGTAATGTAAACCTAGGGATAGATACTAAGAAAAGGGTGAAAATTTAAACAGGTTTAAAAACCATAACCTTTAGAAGTGTTCATTGAAAAAAAAAACCAAAATGTCTAAGTTAGACTTAGCTAAGGAGAGAATCATTGAGCTTGAAGTAAAACAAATAGAAATTCCAAAAACAAAAATGCAAAAAAAAAAAAAAAAAAGAGTGAGGCTTTAAAAGAAACCCCAGGATCCTAATGGTAAAGTGCTTGCCTAGCATGCACGAAGACCAGAGATTGATTCCTTGGTACCATATACATAGAAAAAAAGCCAGAAGTGGTGCTATGGCTCAAGTGGTAGAGCACTGTCCTTAAGGAAGCTCAAGGACAGTGCTCAGGCTCTGAGTTCAAGCTCCAGGACTGGCAAAAAAAAACCAACCAAACAAAAACTGTGGAGAGCATCTAGGAAATGGAATAACTTTGAAGGTATAACCTACTGACATGTGAAATAATGAAAGAAAAAAAATAAAATATCCTACATATTTGTAATTATGATGGCTGAAAACATTCCCAAATTGGCAAGTGATATCAACACAGATCCAGGAAACCTGGGGAACATAAACTTGGATTTTTTTAAAAAAAAGATTATATTACAGAAAATAATTCAAAAAACAAACATGCAACAGAACAAGAAAGTCAAATAAAGAAGTACAAATGATTAATAAACTATTTTTATTATATAAATTTTTAAAAATATATAAATAAATGTGTGCATACACACAAATGAAGGACATTCAGTACCTTTAGTCATTAGGTAAATGCATTGAGAGTCTACTTTACCCCAATCACAATGTGTATCAAGAAATCAACAACATAAGCGAGCATTTCTGGCAAGGTTTAGGAAAAGGTACTTTTACTGCTGATAGGGAGGGTAGGTTGGTGTAGCTACTATGAATTTCAGTGTGGAGTTTCTTCAAAAAATTATAAAAAGGGTAATGTTATTCCACTTTGAGGTTTATAACCAAAGAGTCAGTCAACTTCCTATTCTCCCATGTTAACTGCAACACTATTCACAATATCCAAATTATGGAATCAGTAAGGTGAATATAAATAGATAAATGTATAAGGGAAACAAAGCATATGTACACAATGCAGTATTATTCAGCCACTAAGAAAAATAAAATTTCTATTGATTATAGAACATTTAAATGAACAGTAAGAGATTTGGCAGCAATAATAACTCAAAAGTGAAAACAGCTCATCTTAATTTAGGATGGAATTTGTCTTTCTTTTCTTTCTCCATGATTTAAAAATATTTCCTATGTGTCCTATTTTATACTATAAATACAAGAGTGATATTGAGAAAAATGGTATTTTACTAAAAGGTATTGATAAATTTTAGTGGTTTTTTGTGTGTTTTTTTCTTTAACAGACAAACTATGACATAAGTTCTTCCTGTATATATGTTTATCTGATTTGAGATGAAGAACAGAATGGTGAGACAAAGTACAAAGCGTCAACTAATGCAACAGTGATATTCACAGGACACTATCTTGGAAATGGACTTAACTACTTACTTAGGGGAAGGGTTGTATCAGAAGCCAAGTGAGGGAGCGAGGTTCGACAAGAAATATACTCATTGCCTTATTAATATAGCACTAACCCCTCTAACTACACCATTATAGTAAAATAAAATTAAAGGTTTTCTTTTTTTTGTGTGGCTTGAATTCAGGGCCTGAACATTGTTCCTGGGCTTTCCTTAAGGATGGCACTCTACCACTTGAGCCACAGCACCATTTCCAGCTTTTTCTGTGGATGTGGTACCTAGGAATCGAACACAGGGCTTTGTACATACTAAGCAACCACTCTACCAGTAGGCCACATTCCCAGCCCCAAAATTAAACTTGAATTTTATTAAAAATAAATAGAAAGTATCAAATCTTGATTACTTAAAGACAATCTTGGAAAAAATACTACTTCTTGTGAAGAGCTGACCTCTTAATAAAATTTGGAGTTGCTACATATCCTGGACTTGTAAGAAAATATTGAAAGAGTCAGTCTGTTGGCATTAGGGAAGTATAGATTGCTCTTGTGGTGTACATTGGTCAGTAGATCTCAGGGGCAAGGAATGACTCAGTAATGGCTGTGTGTAGCTTCTATAGCTGGTAGGAAGAAAATCAACAAAAATGTCCACTGCCTGTAGTTCCACATTGTCAGAGAAATTCATAATGGCTTTCAACCATTTCAATTTGATTTTTTTCTCCATTCACTTTTGCCCTTTTTCCATCCTTGCTTTCTTCTTTTTTTTGCGGGGGGAGGGATTGTGGAACTTGAACTTGGCCTGGACACTGTCCCTGAGCTCTTCAGTTCATGGCTACCACCATAACTCTTGAGCCATGGCCCCACTTCCCATTTTGTAGTGGTTAATTGGAGATAAGAGTCTCAGGTTCTTTAGTGCCCAGCTGGCTTTGAACTGTGATCCTCAGATCTCAGCATCCTGAGTACCTAGGATTACAGGCATGAGCCACCTCATCTGGCCCCATCATTTCTTTTATCTCACCATTTTTTTTCCTTTTTTACCTTTGCTTATATTCTTGCTCTTTTAAAATATTCTTTTTAATCCTTCCATATCTATATTTTCTGCTTTCTTTGTTTTCTATTAGTGTTTAATGTAATTTAGTTTACTTCTTTTGATTTGACAAATAAAAAAATGTGTATTTTCGTCTTGTAAAACATGGTCTTTGGAAACATGCATACGTTGTAGAATGGCTGAGTTGAACCAAGGGATATATGTTACTTGCATGTCATTTTTGTATGTGTGATGAGAGCAGTTAAAATCTATTCTCCTAGCAATTATTAGAATATAATATCTTTATTAACTCCAATCACAATATTGCACAATATCTTTCAGCCTATAATGACAACCATTCTGTTTTCTATTTTTATGGGTTAAACATTTAGATTTCACCTGTATGGAAGATTCTTTCTTTTCTAACAGCTGTTCTGAAGAAATACTAGCTTAGCAAATGATAAGCTTTGGATTGCTAACCAAAAAAACCTACACTGTTATTTACTTTAACAAAATCTCTAATTAATATTTCTGATACATCTGATCTACTGATATTCCAGAATGAGCATAATTTATCTTGCAAATGATGTCTTTCACACTCATTGCTGAGTGAACATCCACCTACTTTGCTTATTACATTTGTTAGAGGGGATTAACTAGTAACATAGAAGAGATTTAATATTTTAGTTAGATGTATACAATTGATTTCCAAGAGAGAGGAGTTGAAAATTTCCTGCACTTTCTCTGCCTGCCCCAATTATCACAACACCCATCACCATCACACCTTACCACCACTAAAAGAAAAGTGCTAATTGGATGGATCAAAGGACATTAATTAAGCTAATTCTTGTTCATGGGGTTCATTAACTATAGGGACAGTCTATATTGGGGTATAGGTAGTCTTTTGTATGTAGAAATTTTTAATAAATGTGTAGTGATGAAGTGGAGGTATTCTCCCTCCTTCAAAACCACTTTCTGTTTATTTTTGGTGTTTGTCAGTATGTCTTTGTCTTTTTTTCTTTTGCTTCTTTTCTTTTCTTTGGCATGAGGCTCAACAAACACATGCTAGTTGATTCCTTTGTTCATCTGAGCAACAAGAACAAACTATCCTTGAAATCATAACCATAATTAACTTGCTGTCCCTAAAAATCTTTAAGATTAATAGTTTAAACAAGAGAGGAAATCCTCATCACCTTTCTCCTTCTTTATGAAGGCTGGAAGAAGAATGTCTAAGATTTGGGTTTGAGAGGCGATGAGACAGGTTTTTCTGCCACTATATTACTATACTCAGTGATTAAGGGGTCTCCTGCTAAATGAAAAGACCTCCAGGATATAGAAACAAAAGCCATATAATGAGTAATTGTTGTCCTTAATGTATTACATTATCTCTCATCTCTGCCTTGTTTATTTCATATTGTTACAGTATTTTACCTTGTTAGGTGATATATTGTATATAGGTTTAGGTTTATTTGGTTATTTGAAATTGGATAGGGAAGGGGGTAAAACAAGATGAGGGGTGGGGCTGGGGGGAGGGAAATAGGGACCAAAACATGAGAAAGGGTATCAATGTTTGTGAAGTAATGCACCTTCTGTCTGATTAATATAATGTAACACTTCTATTAATTACAATAAAAAGATATAAAAAAATAAGGTCTCCATGTCTTCTCTTGCAACACATTACATTTTTTTTTCTTTTTTTATTGTTATTAATAGAAGGATTACATTATGTTCACCAGATAGAAGGTGCATTACTTCACAAGCATTGATACCCTTTCTCATGACATGGTCCCCATTTTCCTCCCACCCTCCCCCCACTAATCATGATTTGCCCCCTTCCCTATCCAATTTCAAATAACCAATTAAGCACATATAAAATATATCAGATAACAAGATGAAATATTGTAAGAATATGAGATAACCAAGGGACAGCAAAAGAGATGAGAGATAACATAGTACATTAAGAACAACAGACATTCATTATATGGCTTTTGTTTCCTTATCCTGGATGTCTTTACATTTAGTGTTGTACTATTTGGCCTAATGTCTTTAGATTTTGTTCCATTGTAAATCTCTGCTAGGACAGGCCAAGGTTTCTACTGATTATGACAAATGAGGGAGACTATTGGGCCTATGTTCCTTTGAGTATGGCTTACTTCACTTAATATGATTTTTTCTAAGTCTTTCCATTTCCTATCATATGGGGCAATGTCATTCTTTCTGACAGCAGAATAGAATTCCATTGTGCACAACTACCACATCTTGTTGATTCACTCATCAACTGAGGGACATCTGGGTTGGTTCCATATCTTTGCTATGGTAAATAGTGCTGCAATGAACATCACTGTGCTAGTGTACTTAGTATGCCCTTGTTTCTGGACTGTTGGGTAAATGCCAAGCAGTAGAATTGCTGGGTCATAGGGGAGCTCTATGATTTAGTCTTTTGATGAACTGCCATACTGCTTTCCATAGTGCTTGAACGAGTTTGCACTCCCACCAACAGTGTAGTAGCGTTCCCTTTTGGCCACATCCCCTCCAGCATCTGTAGTTATTAGTTTTCTTGATCCTGGCCATTCTAACTGGAGTGAGGTAGAATCTTGGATTTGTTTTGATTTGCATTTCTTTTATGGCCAGAGATGTCCAGCATTTCTTCATGTGTCTATAGGCCATTTTTGTTTCTTCTTCAGAGAAGACTCTCTTAAAGTCTTTGGCCCATCTTTTAATGGGATGGTTGTTACTTTGGAGATTAGTTTTGGAGTGATTCAATTTTTTGAGTTGTTGATATATTTTAGATATGAGGCTTTTGTCCGTAACTCATTCCATTTTTATACATGACATTGGACCTACACCCTAACAAAATATATCTTCTTTGTGAACTTCAAGGTAGAATTAACCAATTAGTATAAGACCTTATAAACAATTTTCTGAGTCTTCTGTCAAAATCTATCCTTAATGTCTACATTAACCCCCCTATTTTTTTTCTTTTCCAGATATTTACCCTCAGTTAGTCTCCATAATGTAACTCTTGCTATACTGGAATTAATTAGAAAAAGAAAATTCTGTAAAGGGAAAGATTGCATCTGTTGATCCATTATAAATACCTTTAAATCATTTTTATATAAAATAAGCCAATAAACCTGAATCTATAATTAATCAAAATTGTTAGATTCTCAGCTTTCAAGGGAGAACATTCAAATGACCCCAGAAGAAATAATGAACTTGGTTGATACCAGGGCTTTGGTAAAATGCAATTTTCCAAGTTTTACTTCTATTCACTAGAGTCTCAGTGTAATCTACGCCCATAAAATGAGGATTGATGTTTAGAATGATATCCCTGAGGGATTGCTGGATTCTGAATCATGAAAGATTCAATTACCTTCAATAAACTGAACTTAACTGTCTCAGGAAAAGTGATGAATACAAATTAGAAGTATCATCAACAAGCAATACTCAAACACAGAGGAGTGTTTTTTTAATTATTAAGCATTTATGGCTTTTGGAGACAATTCTCTAAGTATCTCAGTAGAAATTTACCGTATATTCATGTTTGTTTTTGTGTAACTTATTATGATACAAGATTGACGATATTTAGGCTGCTTAGGTAAAAAACAAAATTGATTCATGGAAGAATTTAAGTATTTTGTATTAGTTCTACTTCATAAGCTCTTCCATTATTATCTTTTGCTTATAACATGGAATTGTATATGGAAATAGGTCTCCTCTCTTCTACAGGTTTCCTTTTGTATAATTCACATGCAAAACTGATAGCTCAATTTATTTTTTAAGCTGAGTTAATTTCCTTACTTTCCATTTCTTTAAAAAAAAAACTCCTACACAGTGCTGTGATTGATCATGCTTTAACTTGTTATCCAAGTAAACTGAATTTCACTATCTTGTTTCTCACTATGGTACTGACAAATGGGATTCAAGTATGTTTTGAGCAATCTATAAATAGATCTTTGCATAAATGTAGGTTTAATGTCCAATAATTTTCTAGTCTATTGTGATATAATTCATTATTCAATAAATGACACTGATCCACACTGATGCCATCTGGAGGAAAACAAGGTATACCTTATATTATATAAAGTGCAAATTACAAAGGAACTTACAGGATTCAATGCAAAAATTTAAGCTAAAATGTTTGAAGTTATAAAACAACATAGTTATAAGTTTAAAAACTATGATTATAATTATAGAAAATTATAGGAAATTCTGGTTGTTTATATGCAAAATTAGGTTGAGAAAGTCCTGAAACAATGGCCATAATTTAAAAATGAAAGTGAAGAATTTAAAAATGAAAGGGAAGAAGGTTCCCTCAACTGTATCAATAGAGAAAAAATAGATTTAGAAAACCACTGAGCACCCGTCATCCATCATCCATGATCACATGCTGTACTCTGCAGCATGAAGTGTTTGGAGGAGTGTGCTGCCTAGAAAGTGAAGTCTTCAATGCTTAAAATCTACTTTTGAGTTTTTGAAAGTTCATTTTAAAGTTACTATCTTAAAAAACTCAGTTATATACTTATTTAAGTGTCATTATCATTCTAAGACCCTGAGAAATGTAGTTAACCTGTCTCAGACTCAGTTTCCTCAAAGATAAATGTTGAATATACTAAAACTTGCCTCATAAGATTGTTATAAGATGACTCAATGATGCCAAAATCAGGAGATAACTTCTTCTAGGGAAGGACAACTTTCTTTACCCAATGAGCTTAGGGAGAGGCAGCTCTGCACTTCCGCAGGGAACAAAGACCCTCCATTCATATTGCAGCCAAACTTGCAGTTTCGCTGGATACAGGAGTTCAAAAGTCAAAAGATGGGGCTGGGAGTTTGACCTACTGGTAGCCTAGCATGCAGGAAGACTGCATGCTAGAAAACTCAAGAACAGTGCTCAGGCCCTGAGTTCAAGCCACAGGACTTGGAAAAAGAAAAAAAAAATGTCTGTAAAATCTCCCTGGAAAATCATTAAAAAAAAAAACCCCAAAAACAAGGTAGGAGCCAAGAGTTGGTCTAGTGGTAGAGTGCTTGCCTAGCATACACGAAGACCCGGGTTCGATTCCTCCATATCACATACATAGAATAAAGCTGGAAATGGTGCTGAGACTCCAGTGATAGAGCTCTAGCCTTGATAAAGCCCATGGCTAGTGCTCAGGTCCTGAGTTCAAGGCCGAGGACTGGCAAAAAAAAAATACCAACTAGACAGGCTTTTTTTTTGGGGGGGGCAAGGTGCTTGAACTCTAGGTCTGGGCACTGGCCCTGAGCTCTTCAGCTCAAGGCTGTCTCCCCTACCCCTTGAGTCATAGCCCGACTTCCTGTTTTCTAGAGGTTAATTTGAGATAAGTGTCGGGTTCTTTAGTGTCTTGACTGCCTTTGAACCTTGATTCTCATATCTCAGCTTCCTATAGATAGGATTACAAATGTGAGCCACCATGCCTGGCTTTAGACAGACTTTAAAAGCTGAGAGAAGCTCCAGGTTGGGCCAAAAGAGAGTCAGGAGCTAATCCCTGAAGAAAAAGCCACTGTTTCCAGACAGGCCAAAATCCCATCCACACTCAAGCTCCCTCTCAACAACAAGAAGCTATAGAAACCAGTTATACACAAAGCAGTACACACAAAGCAGATCACTCTGCTACTAAATTTGTCTGGGAAGAGGGACACAAAGTCCTCAAGGCTGTAAAGCAGACCTTTTTTCTGCCTTAAACAAACTGATTTGAGAAACCAACTAAACCACAAGAAAAACTGCTGCCTGCTAGGAAATCAAAGGCACCATCAAGAGACTGGATAGCAGACATAGGGGAAACACAAGCTCTCCCAAATACATTGAAGACTTTTGTTCTAGTTTAATTTTATTTTTATTATAGTTTATTGTCGTGGTGATGTATAGAGGGATTACAGTTACATTCATCAGGTGGTGGATCCATTTCTTCTTGAACCCCACCCCCAATGAATCATCTTGTTTTTCCCTGTCCCTTCCCTATTTCAAATAAATAAACATATATACAATATACCAGGTACCAAAGTCAGATACAGTAACTACAGGATATAAACTACTAGGAGGCATGGAACAGAAAAGAAATAACTTCAGGTAGTACATTAAGAATAGCAATCACAAAGATAAACCTCTTGTTTCCCTATCCCGGTGGTCATTTTGCTTAGCTTGATTTTTTTCTTTTTTTATTATTTCATATTCCTTTTTTCTCTTCCCCATTTTGATTTTTCTTCCTCATTGCTGTTCTGTTCATTCCTGGATACACCACCTACTAGGCTGCCTCTTTAATTGTGTGCATAGTTAATTCAGACTACAGTTGATTATCCAATTCTCTATTATGCAATCTTAGCTTGGGAAATCTTAGCAAAATAACTATGTACATATGACTATATGAAATGATGCTAACAGAAATGAATTCCAAGATATGGAATCAAGAGGATTTTGTGTTGCTGTTGTTTTTAATGTACTGTATGAAGTTTTTTTTCTTTCGCTTTCCTTTGCTTTATTGTCTATAGTCACTGTTTTTGTATTTTCTACATAGACTCTTTTTATTAACTGTAACTGACAGATCAAGATGGAAGACATATGGCTTCATGTAGATCAGCCAAAACTTTCAGTATTTTGATATGACAGATATAGAACTGTTAAGATTTAGGTAGGCCATATTTACTTGAATAAGCTTGTTTAACTCAATCATTCTTGCAGTCTCTCAGAGCAAGCTTGGCACTTGTTTTACAGCTGTTTACTTTTAAAGATCATTCTTATTTTCAATAATATCGAAAATAGTTTTCCAATTCACTTTGTTTGGGACCTGATAAGCTAGAGTTTGGACTGATTTCCATTGAAAGCAAAATGCTAATACACAGCAATAACTTTACAGAAAGAAATAGAGTAATTTCCCAAATGACAAACATTCATAGTGGAAGGATAACACTCTGGTAGCCCCCTAACTTTCATATTTCACCAATACCTTAATTGTTTCCTATGCCTGTATTCATGCAACTGCTATAACCAATTGCTAGAGTACATGAAGGTATATCTTCACATTGAAAGTCATTTCATGTGATTTTGCACATCTTTAATTAGTCTACCCTTCTGAATATACAGTTTGAGGCACATTTTAATTATGTCTGTATTTCCTGATAAGAACAGATTTGCCAAAGACAAGTTGAATTGTAGTACTATGACAGCACCTACAATGATTAAAAATACCATTAACCCTGTAACTTGATATAAGAGAGGCAATATAATGTGTTTCAGTTTTAATAAACACTGATTTTAGATAAAAGTTTTGTTTTTGAAATGAAAACATGTTTTTACTTTTTAAATCATTGCTCAAATAGAAGTGAGTATCAGTGTCATTTGAAGTTTGGTGAACCCAAGTAATTAAGGCCCAGATGCTCCAACTGACCCTCCATCTGTACTATCAGATGTCCCAAACTGTCAACTCTTGTTTACAAAAACCCTGATCAGAGAGGTGCATAACCTTCAGTCTAGAATACCCATGATTGTCAATCACTGTAAACAGAGACTCAACACTAGTGACCCTTGTGAAACAGAATGAGCTCTGACAGATTTGGTAATGAAGTACCTCAGGATCTGCTATAATCACTCATGTGAATATTTATTTCGTTAAGCCTCAACTACTGTTAAACATTGATTTTATTTTACTGGTATGCAAAGAGGTTTCAGAGGCCATATGATCCGACTCAGAGTCAATAGTCACCTTTAACCATGCAAATATTACATACACTAATTAAATAATACAGTTCCTTCAAAGGTCAAATAAGACAATAGAGCAGCAGACAAGGGGTCTGGAGTGTGGCCTAGTGGTAGAGTGCTTGCTAGCATGCATGAAACCTTGGGTTTGATTCCTCAGTAACACATACACAGAAAAAGCCACAAGTGGTGCTGTGGTGTAAGAGGAAAGCCCAGGGACAGTGCCCAGGCCCTAAGTTCAAGCCCCAAGATTGCCAAAAATAAAAAAAAGAAAGAAAGAGGGAAAGAAAGGAAGGAAGGAAAGAAATATAGATAAGATTTGTGATACGAAAAAATAAGTCTTTTATCCATCTGATTTTGATCTCATTTTCTATACAGGTTTCCTAACTTTTGGAGTTTCAGGTTAGCACATTTCTTTTTTTTTAAAAGAAAGTTTAATTGTTAGTATTTCTTGATCCCCTCCTGATACTAGCATATATGTTCCCTTAGTTACAACTGACTTTCACCAGTCACATTCCTTTGCCCTGTTTAAAAAAAAATGGTGCTTCAGTCAATGCTTCTTCTGTAGGGTACTCAAGATTTCTCCTGGTTTTTCAGTTTGAAATGGATGCCTAAGAGCAAAATTGCACATCATGCTGGCTATCAGTGCACTCAGATTATGAAAGGTCTGCATCTCTGCTATCTTCCTGCTTCCCTGGATGCAAAGTTCTATCGTGTGCATGAAGTAGAGGCGAATGTTACCTTACTACTAATTATACTATTATTACAGTGTAATAACTTGTATGTAAATGTGCAGTTTATCTCAAAAGAGTACAGTTTTTTTCCCTCAGATGTCTCAGCCAAACAGGATGGCCCCTGGCAGTGTATTCCTTAAGGACAGTCTAAAATCAGGCTATTTGCAGGACTCTGAAGCAGTATTTGACTATGGGAATTTTGACCCAGTTTATCATCTCAATGACCACATTTTATCTTCAACAAAAGAAGGATTTTGGTTCTTTCCTTGCCAAATTATTCATGAGGATTAAAAGTGTAAATGTTCTGTGCACTCAGGAAACCACAAAGTATAAGGTAAATGTTTCATTAGCATTTGGTTAAAACAGTAAAACTTTCTAACATATTGATGTTTAAGATATTTTCATTACATTTTATTAACTGAAGCAATTTAGCATCCTTAAGTCTTTTTTAAGGTACTGATAATTCTGCTCTAATCTACCCATGATAAAGGTACCTATATTCTTCTCCATCCTCATCTGCCCAGGCCATTCCTGACAATACTGGGTGTTATTGTAAACTTTCTTGGAATACATTGAGGTCAAGTTTCTTGAATTCTGAATATCCACACTACAGACTGGAAACCAAAACTTCATTGACTCCAAATATCTAAAACATACATTTTTTCATTTATAAATGGACCACAGTCTGACGACAATCCTTTTACTTGTTTAAATCATGGCTTCCTAAAATAGCCATGAAAGATCACATATTATTGTTCAAAATACCAGAAATCCTACAGATTAGCTTAAAACTAGAGAGAAATGAAGTAAGTGATTATAAGAAAAAGATTTATTCAAAAGAAGCCATCAGATTTATTTGTGATATGTTTGTGAATTTGCAGGTTAGTCTTCAGGCTGTGTCTATTCTGATTAACAAACTTTGATGAACCATGATAACTACTTAACAGACTCACTTTATCTGTTCCTTTCTTACACTAGAGTTTCTTCTCAGTGTGTGATGGTTTCATCTCTGTGCTCTGTGTAACAATTTTATGTAAATATATTTTACATGAATTCTGCATTTGCTGAAATGAACTCTAGGAAAAATTTACAAAGTCCTCCACAGTGCATAGGGCTAGTTAGCCTTGATTCTAGATTTTTCAAAACCATCAACCTTTAAGTAAATATGAAAATCGACTTACCTCAAGATGTCAAAACTAATTACAAATAAGTCAGAATAAATTTTACATCGAAAACTTTTGGAAATAGAAATGAAGCTAAACATTTAAAACAGAAGTTGGAACATTACCTTATTATTTTATTAAAATATGAAATTAAACATATGGAAGTTGATATAATCAGTTGATATATGTGTCTTCATCTATTAATATCTATTTATGTATATTCATTCATATTAATGAAGACATTTATGAAATCAAGAAGAATTCAGTTAATAGGCATCAATAAACTTGATTCTCAAAATTGTGTGTAATCTCAAACTAGCAGATAGTATCAAAAGGTAATATACAGCAACTTCATATGAACATACCCATCCTAGTGCATTAGTATTTTTTACACATATACGAGCTCTGACAACACTTCTGCCAATGATAAAGTCAGTTCTTTTAAAGAATGCATTTAAGTGTTGTTTCCAAAATTAAATATCAACAATAAAAGCAACTATTTGGAGAGACGATAAGATAGGAGAGCAAAGTATTTTTGCGTTAGTTTCTTTGGAGCAATGATACTCACTAGACACTATTTCGAAAAAGAACTAAATGAATTATAGTGGGGGTGAGTTCTGGAGGAAAAAACCTGAGAGGTGAGAGGGAAGAGATGGTGCTTAAACATACCCTTCAATTTTTTATGAGTCCTTTCTATATTTTTATAGGAAACTCGGGAATTGAAATTTTACTCTGTAACTGCTTTTACCTTTCCTTTTCCTAGTTTTGCTTCCTTTGTTTTTTTCCCTCTCCTTTATTTTCTTCAGAAAACATCTACTATATTATTACTGTTTCTGACTTTGTTACCTGTTATATTGTATATATGTTTGTTTGTTCATTTGAAATAGGAAACAGAAGGGGGGAAACAAGATGATTGGGAAGGGGTAGGAGGAGAGAACTGGGGACAAAAACATAAGAAGGAGAATCAAAGTGTGGGAAGTAATGTACCTACTATTTGGCAAATGTAACTGTAACTCTTCTATGCATTACCTCGATAATAAAAAATAAAATGAAAAAAACAAACAAAAGAAAAACCAACAAGAAATCTACTATATGACAACCAATTTTCAAGGGCTTTAAGAAATATAGAAATACATAATAGTTGTTCTCAAAAATATTTTAAAAAACTAGATATGATAAATCAGGACTTCAAGTATACTTTGATTATAAGGTGATTTATGTCATGCAAATTATATTGGTTGTTAATATTTGCTTCTCCAAAGTTCATTGCCTCCTCTGTATTGTACTCCTCCTGATTTTAATACAGCAATTCATATTTATATATACTTTCCTTTTTTTGCCAGTCCTGGGGCTTGATCTCAGTGCCTGAGCACTGCCCTTGGGCTTTTTCAAGGCTAGAGCTCTACCACTTGAGTAACAGAGCAGCACTTCTGGCTTTTTCTATGTATGTGGTATTGAGGAATCTAAGCCATGTCTTTGTGCATGCTAGGCAAGCACTCTACCACCAGGCCAAATTCCTGGCCCAGACTTTATTTTTGTTAGCATCACTTTTGTTAGCAACAATTAGTTTTTCCGGGGGAGGTATAAAAGTATAATATTTTCATACATGGTACAATGCATCCCAAGCAAACTTACCCATTTAATTGCCCCAACCCCTTCTAAAACCAAATTTAAGAATTTTCATTTTCTATTGTATATATATATATATCTAATACACATATATACATATACAAAAATGATTTCAACAATATTTATCATCATTCACCCTCTCCACTGGCTCTCTTCTTTTTCATGTTAATACAGTTTTCCAGCAGATCATGGTTTTGCTTCCTAGCATTCATTTATTTAGTGTGTGCTAATTTTAACAAGGATTTTTGCTATGGGAATGTATATAGAGATATAGATAGAAATAGATATAGATATATAGGTAGATATGGATATAGTGGTACCTCTATATATTTATATCTATACTACAATGATCTCAATGATCTACCTGCCTACCAATCCTGGTTCCTTCCACAATATTTACAAGCTTTCAAACTGTCAAGAGAGAAAACACATAGAACAATGCAAATATGATTATTGAGACACATGGTAGGCCATTACTAAGAAGAAAAATAATATTTTAGGGCCACCGTATGACCTCGATCTTAACTTTCCCATGCCTGAGGTAATGCAAAGTCAGGAAGAAAAAGGAATCACTACTAATGTCTCAGTATAAGAGAGTAAGCAAGCATATGTATATTTTTAAAAAGTTATTATCTTTAAGGTGTTGTGTTAAAGGACTGCAATTCAGCATATCAATTTATAAATGCAAGCATTGTTTGCATTTCCTTCATTCTCCCTTATCTCTCTCAACTCCACCCACCCCTCAAGTTATCTAGTTTAATTTTTGCATATATGTACATTAAATATTGTGACTATATACACTCACTCTTTCTCCATCTGCACCTTTCCTTGATCTTGTCTCATATTTTTAAGAAACATAATTATCATTATTCATAATGATTGGTAATTAAAACATAGAAAGGCATAGATAATATGCCTATAATTTCCACATAATAAAAAATCATTACTTTAATAAAGGCAGTCAGAAAAATACAGCTTCAATCAGAATTTCCTTTCCCTTTCACACTCCTAAAGTAAAAGATTAAAAAGGAATGTCATTATGTTTATTTCTGCACCTAATTCATAAGAACCTCCAGGGCTTCTGTATGACCATAGGTTTTACTAACAAGGTACTTGAAAAAAAATCATCCCATCTAATTAATATTCATTTTTCAAGAGTAGAAATAGGCTCACTTATTTTAAGTAAAAATAAAGGGCACTGCTGTTTGTAACTAATTGCTAATTGAGCAATTACTCTATCATGTAGCACTGGTAAAAAGCATTACTTGAGGTTTTCAGCAACTTCTGATTTTTTACTTAATAATCATCTGAGTCAAAATTATTTAGGAAATTGAACATTTCTTTACCAGGAGCTCTTTATACTTCAAGTAATTTCTAATTATGCTACCTAATGAAGTAATTATATCATTAGTTAGAAATTCATCAGAGTAGTAAGTCCTTTTTGAAAAGAATAATAAAGCATGGTGATCCTGTTTTCCAGGGAGAGAAACTATAATCAATAGAAACCATTAAGAACACTTTCCTAAATGTGCATCTGGATCTAGCCAGTGGACAGCCAATTCAAAAGAACCATGCCTTAACATTTTTCTAGCACCAATTCACTGTAGATGAACCAGACTGTTAAACAGGACCAGATTCTCAGGCCTCCTTACCTTACTTTCAAATTCCAATTTCCCTGCCCTGCACTGGAGAGCCACTGTAACATCTGATATAAAGCCTGTGGCCAAGGCCCACATTCTTCCAAGGTCTTTTTTTTTTTTTTTCTCTCCCAGAAACCTTTGCATATGGTCGGTCAAACCATTAATACAAAAGATGAGAAATCTTCCACACCTGACTTTAAGGACAGAGGAAATGCTTGAAAGTTTGCGAGGGAGGCTCTTATTATTAAAACTTTTCACCAAAGAGAAATATACCTTGGAAAACCGCTCTTCAGAAGCACTGAACAAAGGGCATTTGAAAATGGAGAGAGGAACTTTAAACCAATTTCCTCTGCTAAAGAAATTGTTGTATTAGTCTGCACAGAAAATTGGCTCTCGCTCTTCTTCCTGGTCCCTCTCCTATAAGTACTGCCAGTTCATTTAGCTCATCAGACAGAGCTGAATTAGAAGCTGCCATCATTTTTGCTCTCACTTGTGCTTTTTCCAATATCATTATTACATAGCAGTGTGGTCGTCTGGGATGTACACTAGGCTTGGCAAAAGGATTCTTGCTTTGTGCGCACACCTCAGCCAACACCTACTCATTTTCTACATTTTGAAAGCCGTATAGGTTTGGGTTTTTTTTTTCTTTTGGTCCCTAGATTTCTTGCTTTTGTTTTTAAAAGAGTTTTATGTTGTAATAAATTGAGTTAGGTTATCAGTAATTTTGCTAATCCTGGTAGAAGCTTCCAGAGGAAACAGTTTTTAAAAAATATGCATGATAAGGTATAAAGAATTCTGGCTCCTCCCTTTGATTTCTGTATTAGGATAAGCGTATGGGGAGACTCAAGTGGCAAGTTCAGATAGTAAGCTCTCTGGCTGACATGGGCTCCTACTGATGTGGGCTTCGATCGATTTTGCAATTTTCATTGATGCTTCTAGTAGCTTATGCTTTTAAACTTAAAATAATTTTAATTACATGAAAATGATTTACCTTGGGAGCGTAATTGCTAGGAAGGTCCAAGTATCGCTTACTCTTTCACCTCTGCTATATATGAATGCATTAATTCAAATTGTATATTTTACATTCCTACAGTGTCTTAGCTGCTGAGAGCCGTCTGGTTTCTGGTTTAATCATTTTTCACTTGTGGTATACAAAGAACCTAGAATGTCAATGGTAGGACCGTGAGGAGAATCATTTCAGGAAACACAGCCGAGTAATGGGTGTACACAGGAGGCTAGTTTAACCGGTATATTCAGGAAATGTGAATTCTGCTCTCCCCATTGAAAGGGAAGAGCAGCCAGGCAAAGATCTGGGGCAAGCATTAGAAGTCAGGGGAAAATGAAGGCAGCCATCCTGAGAGATGGGACAATGGAATTGCCACAGTTAGGTAGATATAGAGGACAGTGTGACTGCAGCTGAGAAAGGGGTTGAAGGATATGGGCGGGGCATGTAAAACAAATGGAAATAAAAGAAATATGATTCATGAAATGGTGTCATTTCAGACTCAAGTCTGTAAGGTGTAAGGGAACCACTATATTATATATATGTATATATACATATATATACACACATATTTATATATACATACACATAGACACACACACAAAATGCAATTCTATACTTCCATCAGAAAGAATGGCATTGCCCCATTCTTAAGAAAATGGAAAGACCTGGAAAAAAAATTACATGAAAAGAAGTCAAGCCCAAAGTAAAGTAGATTGCAAGATTTCCCTCATTTGTAAGAACTAGAAAATGTCTATGTTATTTTTAACAAGGGGTCTCAATAACACATTTGCTAAGGGTATAGAACCATTAATGACTAAATTTATGAACATGAACTCAAAGAATTGGAAACACAGAGGTTCTTATTATGTCATGTATGTAGTTAATTCTCTTTTGTCCCTTTTTTTCTCCTAGTTGTCAGTACCTTGTGTCTTGTACATAAGTTTATTTCATCTGTGGAAGGGAAATGGAATCACAGAAACAGCGAGACAAAGGGTGAACTAATGCAACACTGATACTTGACACTGTTGGAAATGACTTTATAATTGGTAGGAAGGACAGTAGGGAGAGGTAAGAGGGAGAAAGTGAAGTATAGTGTAACAGTGTTTAAAACAGATACAGTTATTTTCTTACTTATATATCTGTCAACTCCCTGTTTATCATCATTTCAATAATAATAACTTATAATAATATTAAATTTAAAAAATTAAAAGGGAACATTTTACTTTCTTTGCTTAAATTCCTTTGTTGAGATGTGCCAATATAAACAGGATTTAGGTTTCATTTGTTGCTTACCTATGAAAAAGGTATGCTTATTCTTCATTCCTGTGGGTTAGTGAGGGGCAAAATAAATAAACTAAAACCTGAATATTGCAACCTGCTTATTTGTCACTATAGTGACAGGAGAAGGGTAATCAAAGGCAAACTCGGGAAAGATGGCTTACTTGGACGTGAGACATCTACCTCAAAATGACCTGAAATGTTAATGACCTTGCTGCCTTGTCCACGTGCTGAAAATTACATGTCTGTCTAAGTTGTCTAATGTGAGTTCTTGAGTTTTTAAGAAGGACACAACATGTTTTTTTCTTATCTCAAAGTGGGAGTAAACATTCTAGTAAGAGATCACTTTCATAAACACCATTTACATGAAATACAGGAAAAGCTGATGCAATTGAATTAATTTTATCCTGTTCTTTTGTACATGGAGACATATGTACAATATATGTAACATTTTTACTCATGAAGTTTTCACAATGGAACCAGATATAGGAGCAAAAGAATAAAAGGAGCTGGGACTGGTGATTTATTCCTGTAATCCTAGCCTCTCAGGATGCCGAGATCTGAGGACTGCAGCTGGACACCAGACTGGAGAAAAAAGTTTACGAGACACTGCTCTGCAACAAACTACCAAAAAGTTAGAAGTGGAGGAGTTGTGGCTCAAGTGGTAGAGAACTGACTTCAAGCAAGAAGTACTCAAGGACAGCAACAAGGCCCTGAGTTCAAGTCACAGGACTGGCACAGAAACACAAACATAGACGTACACACACATGCACATACACGCACACACACACACACACACACACACACACGCAAGCTTGTTGGCATTTTGGCTATTTTAAATGGAGATTTGAGATAATAATTACTTGAAGAATATTTTTAGGAAGAATTATAGTTGGAAGATGATAGGGAATGATTATCAGAACAAATTGATGTGCATGTGGTATGTGTCTGTGTTTTCAAAGCCACACCAACAATTCCAAGATAAATCTGTGCTGTAAACTCATCTCCACTGCAACTTCAGAGAGACTTCATCATTATCTGTCTTTTTTTTCTTTCTTTTGTGATTTCTTGCTGCTGAATGGCAGCAAAGCTGAAAAGTCTCTTAACTGTGCACAGATAAAAAAGGGGACGCTGCCACCTTGCTCTTCAAACTCCAGACTCAATCTGCCAATTTACAGATGTGCCTTACCAGTTGCATTGCTAATGATGAGACCAGAGGATACAAGAGTTTCCCTCACTCTAGTTAGCAGTAGATATCCCTCATCAAGAAGTCAGATTAAAAAAAAATAATAAATTCTAAAGGAACAAGCTGTTAGTATTGCTGTTAAAGACTAGTATCAAAAAAGAATTTTGAATAACTTTTCTTCTCCACTCCCCAGATAGAAATGCTTGCATTAATTTACAATTTCAAAATTGTAGTATACATCTAGAGGCATTTGTAACAGAATAATTGGAGCCATGTTTTGCAAATACCAGAAATGCTTCTCCATCAAAGTAAGATATACTTGTTGTAAATTACTAGAGTTATAAATCATCTTATGTGTGGGAGTCCTGTTTGCCTTCTTTCCTTCCTTCCTTCCTCCCTCCCTCCTTCCCTCCCTCCCTCCCTCCCTCCCTCCCTCCCTCTCCCCCTCCCTCTCTCCCTCCCTCCCTCCCTCCCTCCCTTCTTTCTTTCTTTCTTTCTTTCTTTCTTTCTTTCTTTCTTTCTTTCTTTCTTTCTTTCTTTCTTTTTCAATCATGGGGCTTGAACTCAGGGCCTAGACCCTAGGAGCTGTCTTTGAGGTTTTTCAAGGCTAGTATTTTCCTATTTTGAGCCACAGTTACACTTTCAATTTTCTCGTGGTTAATTGGAGATGAGTCAGACTTTCCTTTCTGGCTGGATTTAAACTGAGATCCACAGATCTCAACCTAGTGAGTAGCTAGAATCATAGGCAGGTTTGGCCCACCAGGGCCCAGGGTGTCCTCCACATTTTTGTAGAACTGAGCTTACAGAAGGAAGCCAGTCACCCAATCTTGTAATAGGAGATAGCCAAAACCATGCATATTTCTTTCTTTTTTTTATTAAATTTTATTTTTTTATTGTAATTAGTAAAAGGGTTACATGATATTTGCCAGTTAGAAGGTGCATTAATTCACATACATTGATACCCTTTCACATGTCTTGGTACCCGTTTCCCTCCCCCCCAACCATGCATATTTCTTATTTGTCTTCTTAGCTGTTATGAATCATATAGCTATCTGTGATGTGATCATCCAAAACAGTAATGCAAGTAATCAAGGCAAATGTAATAACATGGAGAACAATGGTTCCTATAATATCACTGTGAGTAGAGAATCACCAGTGGCCATGTGCACAGGGCAAGGAAGTTCCTTTGTTCTTATCCACTTTTTGGAAGACTGATGTAGACATATGATTTTCTCTTTGTAAAAATTTCCCCTAACAGAAGCATTAAATTTCTGAGAGCATCCCATACTTTCTATGTTTCCAAAGGATTACTGGTGTAAGACACATAGCAAGTAACAAGATAAAAACAAGGAATGAAACATAAAACAATGGGACAATAATAGTAAAGCTGCTCTTGAGAAGCTTTCACTCCAGGGAGGGAAATTGACCTGCACACATACATGAAATTCACATACTAGATAGTGCTGGGGTGTACTGTTACAAAAAATAGAGCAGCCAGAGTGAGTTGAGGCATCAGGGGAAAGAAATGAAAATAGTACATGGATTGACCAGGGCGGTCAAGATTGACATCTAGCAAAGTCATACTAAGGTATTGATACGATTGATGTAAAGAAAAAGCTTTCCCTAAAGGTTCTGATTCACCTTCTCCTCCAATGGAAAATAAGCATCAGGAGAATACCTGGAAATGCCAGCTACCCTTATTGGAAACAGAAGCATAGGATCTGAAGGAGTTGCTTTAGTCCGGGTTCAGTTAACAAGGGAAACATGAAACTAAATAGTACCTGTGGAATGGGCATCCAGAAGGAGCATCAAGTCAGTCCTCCCCACTCCTCACACAATTTCCCTCTCCCCTTCTCTCCTCTCTTGGTGGGTGTGGTGTCTTTCTCACTCTAACATACCCATACACACACACACACACACACACACACACACACACACCCCATATGCATGTCTACACAAACAGCACATTCAAAAATTTTTTAAAAAATAGTGAAAGGAGAGATAAGGTAACTTGAAGAAAGAATAGATTGGTATAAGTGAGATTTTTTGAAGGTGTGAAGTAGCTGGAGATAAAGATAAAGGAAACAATATAAAGTCAGCCTAAATTTCTACACAGGTAGGTTGCAAAAATCAAGCAGTCCATTCACTTGTTAGTGTAAGAGTGAAAAATTACACTACTGAACTATCACATTTATGAAAGTATATCTCATCAGTGGTTTGAATTGTTTGCCTTTTGTTGTTGCTATCCTGAAATTACAGTTGTCACAAACAATTGTGTTTAAAGTTTAATTATTCCCTTCTTTCCAAACATATGAGCTAAACCAGTGGCTTTGCTTATATGCCAGTGATTTTTTTAAAGCCCAAATTGATATTAGAAATTTACTTGTGTCTGCTTGAGTAATTTCAATCAGCCGCAATAAACTGCAGAATTTCAAACCATTGCAGTATGACTAGAATGATTCTGAAAAGTAATTAGAATTTGTGAGGTCAGAGGGAGACAAAAATATTTTGGATAAGTATTTCCACTATGTTTTCATACTATGCTTGGAAGAGTATTTGTTCCCTGGAGCTATGACATGCCTATAGTATTTCTTCCCCCGCAATTCCATGGTCACCAACATTAATAAAGAAGGCACTCAATTCTGGTATACATTCTTCTTTCATAGGCTTCAGTGGTAATGTATAACTTGATATATTGGGTATTTTTATAGTAGTATTCTCTTAGTTAATCGATTATATTTTACCACTGCTATTGCTTACTTGAATTCAAGGTCTTGCACCCTTGGTTAGCTTTTTCACCAGAACCATAGTCCCACTTACCACTTTGGCTAATGAATGAGATGCTAGAATCTCTCATATTTGTCTGCCATCACTGGTTTTGAATCTTGAACCCAAGATCTCAGCCTTCTGTATAGCTAGGCTTACAGGCAACAAGCCATGAGTACCTGTCGTAACATTTTATAATGTACCATTCATAGTTACTTCTACAACTAAAGAATCTTAAAGATGTTTGATAGCTTGTTTGACTTTATAATAGACAACTTATTTTTTTTCCTTTTTTGTTTTTGTTATAAAAGTGATGTATAAGCTAGGAATGTCACTATTGATAGAGTGCTTGCCTAGCATGCATGAAGACCTGGGTTCGAATCCTCAGTACCACATAAACAGAAAAGGCACAAAGTGGTGCCTTGGCTCAAGTGGAAGAATTCTAGCCTTCAGTAAAAGAAACTCGGGGACAGTGCCAAGGCCTCCTGAGCTCAAGCCCCAGGATTGGCCAAAAAACACAGTGAGATACAGAGGAGTTATAGTTACATAAGTAAGGTAAATATAAGTAAGGGAAATATAAGTAAGGGAAATATAAGTAAAGGAAATATAATACACTAATATGGAAGGTACATACTTAACTTGAGACACTGCATTTTAAAATTTGCTTTTTTGTTTTTAAAATTAGAAAGCCACTGAATTTATCTGATGCTCCTTACACATCCTACAAGAAAGCAACTTCCATTTTGTCCTGCATTTTAGCAGAATTAGAATTTTCTTAAGAAGGACTAACAATGACAGAAACTAAAATATAACAGAGAGAAAAACTTTAAGTGAAACTTCGATTACTGAAATTGAACTAAACAACCTCAAAAATTCTGCTTCACTCTTCAATGTAAAAAAACTAAGATTTTTTTTTTCCCTGAATTTACCTATTGTGCACTATCTTTTTGCTACAACCGCATATGTAACATCGAGTTTTTCTTCAGTACTATGCTCTCAATACCATGTTATTTGGTATAGAATACTCGATGCTAACAGTTGCATAGAGTACTGATGGAACTGGTTTCTCATGTAGTGGAAAAAACAAGAGATTAAAACAGTTGTATCCAAACTTAAAAACACACTGTATAATGCCCAGAAACTTGAAGCCCCCCAGAAGGATCACCAGAGACTGAAGATCAATGCAAATTGCAATGAGTCGTTTATTGACGAGCTCGAACACGGGTCTCTGTGCACTGATAGTCGAGTGCAGACCAGAGGCCCCGTGCACAAAATTACAGCACCTATAATACATTCTTTGGTAGGGGGCAGGTCCCAGTAAGCACTGGCACCAAGATTCCATTAAATGATTGGCACAATACAAAACGGGAGGAGGGTCGTGACTAGTCATTGGTCAGTTTAGCAAGCTGTCATGCTTTGAACTGATTGGCTAATGGGTGAAGGGACAGACCCAAAATGTGATCAGTGGAGAAAACCTGCGGACAGGCTAACAGGCTTCTGCCTAGTTCTCTGGCTCTCGCAAGTCCGAACTTGTACAAGTATAAAGATACAAATGAATACAAGTATAAAAATACAAATGGCTAATCATAGGTTTATAGAAAATATATAGATATTTTCTACGCTCCTCAACTGCTGCTAAGCTTGGAAAAAATATGATGTGGAATCAGAGGAGGGAATAATGGCATGGTTAAATTATGAGAGATGATATAAGAGAAAAACATACTGCAATGCTCTGCAAAAATATGCTACCATTTCCTAATTGCTCAAAAATCAATTTGACAAAATAAGGCAAAATTACTGCAAAGTTGGGAACCTCATATAGACTATTCATATAACCAAGCACTACAATCATCAATAAATGTTTACTTAGTCATTTTTACTTATTACATAGCAATAAGTGTATATTTGCTGTAGTTTGGGAATATATACATTAAAATGTGATAACCTATAAACAAAAAAGAACTTCTTAAGTTGTGACTGTATTATTATATTTTTCTTATATGATATCTAAGCTGAGCAAACTGACAAGATTTAGATTCAAGAAAATGTGCAATATTCCTCGATCTCGTTTGGATACAGAAAGAGAGGCAAGAAGCCAGTGCCACATTAACAAGCAGGATGCTGTGCAACATTCTCCAGTACCAGAGGAGAACTGCATTTTATGGACAATAACAAATGATCACCACTCTGCCTTCTAGCAAGAGTAGAAGGCCAATACCGTTCCCAGGATTTCGTGTCTAACCTTCTCCTCTAACAGCTATGAGATCATTTTTTCCCATTCTACAAACAAGTGAGATAATACAGTGTTTGTCTTTAAATTCTTGGCTTATTTTATCAAACATAATTTCTACTGAGTCCAGCTGTATGGTTGCAAATTACATGCTTTCTTCCTTTTCATGGTTTCAAAGCATTCCATTGGCTATGTTTACCATATTGTGTTCATTAACAGTTGGATAGTTCTTGTTTATGTTATCCTGCCATAAGCCTGGGAATACCTTTCATTCTTGCACATACTAATTTCACATACTTTGGATATATGTACATTTTGAAGGGGCCAGTGACTGCTTCATAGCATTGGAGTAAGTTTTATGCAAAAATTGGTTGTATGGAGAAGAGTTTCAGCTGAAGGTGCTGATGTAAGTAAGGATTACACAGAGTGTTTCCTGAGCCCTGTGGTCACCATTTTTGTGGATAACAGATCAATTTATGGTTAGTTAAAAGTAGAAAGAGCATCATTCACATAGTAATTATGATCATGGGGGGGGCATTTTTCTACAGAATAACTCCAGGCAACGAGGTTTTAAACAAGACAACAATATACCCCAACACTTCAACACTATCAACAAGGGTAAAGACTTGCAGCATTGTGATGATGAATGTCCTCTCAGTGGAGAGCCTGGGTAAATTCTTCAGTATGTCATTAAAGGAAAGCCATGTAAAGTTCACAAAAAGGCCAGAATAGTAGAAGGCGCATATCACTTTTGAAGATTTTTAGAATCAACAATGGATTGAAACCTGAACCGTATTTTACTGTCATTTGTAAAACTTTCCTAGATTTTCTCTGGTGGAGTTCCTTAAAGCTTTTACACATATTCTCTTTTCAATGCAACTTAAGGTCCCTAAATTTGTTAACAAAGGTAGACACTTTGTAGTTGGGAGAAAGGTAATTTAGAAGAGGGTTAAGGACCCTCAAAAATCTACTGCCTTCTTAAATGCTAACAATGAGAGGAAGAAGGCAACAATCAGGAAAGCAACTCCTTTTGCAATAGCCCCAAAGATAAAATATCTAGGAATTAACTTAACTAAGAATGTAAAGGACCTTTTGGATGAAAATTTCAAAATCCTGAAAAAGGAAAGCAAAGCAGAATTGAGGAAATGGAAAAAAAATCTCCCATGCTCCTGGACTGGAAGAATCAACATCGTGAAAATGGCAATCTTGCCAAGGGCTTTCTACAAATTCAATGCAATATCCAGCAATATTCCAATGTCATTCTTTAAAGAAATAGAAGAGGCAATCCAAAATTTCATATGGAATAATAAAAGACCCAGTATAGCAAAAACAATTCTTAACAGAAAGAATAGCACAGGAGAGAATTCAATACCAAACTTCAGACCCTATTACAGAGCTATAGTGACCAAAACAGCTTGGGACTGGCACAAGAACAGGCCTGAAGACCAATGGAATAGAACTGAGGACCCAGATATTAACCCACAGGCCTATGGCCACCTAAACTTTGACAAGGGAGCCAAAAAAAATAGAATGGAAGAAAGACAGCCTCTTCAACAAGTTGTGCTGGCAGAACTGGTTAAGCACCTGCAGAAAGCTAAAGTTGGTTCGTTCTTTGTCACCCTGCACCAGGATTAAATCCAAATGGATCAAAGACCTTGAGGTAAAAGCTGATACACTGAAAAGTTTACAAGAAGGAATAGGAGCTACACTAAGTCTCTTTGGCACAGTTTGAAACTTTCTTAATAAGGACCAAGAATCAGAAAAAATCAGAGAAAGTCTGGATAAGTGGGACTGCATTAAACTGCAGAGCTTTTGTATGGCAAAGGATATAGCTAGAAAATTAACTAGAAAGCCTACAGAGTGGGAGAAGATCTTCACTAACCATACAACAAAGACCTCATATCTAAAATATATCAACAGGTCAAAAAATTGAATCACTCCAAAACTAATCTCCAAAGAAACAACCATCCCATTAAAAGATGGGCCAAAGACTTAAAGAGGCTCTTCTCTGCAAAAAGAAATAAGAATGGCCTATGGACACATGAAGAAATGCTTGACATCTCTGGTCATAAAAGAAATGCAAATCAAAACAACTCTAAGATTCCACCTCACTCCAGTTAGAATGGCCAGGATCAAGAAAACTAATAACAACAGAGCTGGAGGGGATATGGCCAGGAGGGATCACTACTACACTGTTGGTGGGAGTGCAAACTCGTTCAACCACTATGGAAAGCAGTATGGCAGTTCCTCAAAAGACTAAACACAGAGCTTGCCTACAACCCAGCAATTCCACTCCTTGGCATTTACTCACTCGTCCAGAAACAAGAACATATTAAATCCACTAGCACAACAATGTTTATTGCAGCACTGTTTACCATAGCAAAGATATGGAACCAACTTAGATGTCCCTCAGTTGATGAGTGGATCAACAAGATGTGGTATTTATACACAAGGGAATTCTATGCTGCTGTCAGAAAGAATGACATCATCCCATTTGTAAGGAAATAGAAAGACTTAGAAAAAAATCATATTAAGTGAATTAAGCCAAACTCAAGGAATCATAGGCTCAATGGTTTCCCTCATTTATCATAATCAGTAGAAACCTTGGGCTCTACTAGCAGATATTTACAGTAGAACAAAATCTAGATACATAAGGCCAGATAGTATCATGCTAAATGAAAGGACCTCTAGGATATAGAAACAAACGCCATATAATGAGTGATTGTTGTCCTTATTGTACTATGTTATCTCTCATCTCTTTTGCTATCCCTTGGTTATCTCATATTGTTACAGTATTTCACCTTGTTATCTGATATATTGTATATATTTCTGTTTGGTTATTTGAAATTGGATATGGAATGGGGAAAAACAAGATGAGGGGTGGGAGTGGTGGGGAGGGAAATGGGGACCAAGACATGAGAAAGGGTATCAATGTTTGTGAAGTAATGCACTTTCTATGTGGTGAATATAATGTAATCCTTCTATTAATTACAATAATAAGTATATGGAAAAAATTAAGCTGAGGGTTTATATGTCATAGATACATATTAATCTCTATAATAAAACATTATGTTTATAGAGTCAAAAAAAAAAGAAGAGAGTTAAGGAGCCTGAAGAGGTTACCAGTGATTTTCAATTAGATACAAATACAAAATTTAGAGCTGACTTTATTAATTCTCTTATTTAAAACTATTTCACATTATGTTATTAGATTGGCTGTTTTCAAACTACAGTAAAAATACTAAATATTTAGATTCTCAATTTCACTTTTTTTAATTTAATTTGCAAAATTTTCAAAAAGTAGATGAGTGACTTATTGGTATTAATGTCAGGTAAGCAATGAATTAAAGATGGATGTTTTAAAATGAGGAGCATCATCCTGAGTCTCCAATTCCTAGTGAGTATGAGATTGATTCTACGTGGGAGGTAGGATGAGGCCTAAGAAATTCTGTCCATCCAGCTTGATTTCAGAAAGAGATCATTAAATTAACTGCTTAACTATGAGTGTGGCTTTAAGTCACTAGTCATATGGTTTCTTTCTCACATGTAGAAGTTGGAAAGAGAACAGACAGGGATAGATGGAAAAGCAGTCTCTCCCTGTAGAGTCAGGTGAAATGAAGGAAACCAGGAAATCCTGTGTCACAGGCCAGCTGTGATCCATTCTCAGAGAAGACACTGTGTTGATGGAAGCAAAAGAACTGACAATCACATCTGAGCCCCTTCCTGTGGTAGGAGCCATTAGTGGATGCATTTTTTCCCAGCCCTGCCACATTCTAGCTGTAGACTATTAGAATTATCAATTTTTATGGGACTCAGGAATCTTGTTAGATAAATAACAATAGGTCATGTCTTACTTGGAGGGTTAAAAAATAGTGGAGAATTTCTTAACTGTCAGGAAAAAAAGATCAAAAGCTAAGAAGTTAAATATCTTGGGTAGTTTTGTAAAATCTGAAATTCAAAGGAAGTGATTCATTGATAAGAACCTTAGAACATATTGATGTCTATTTCCTACGAGAGTCTAGTCACTTATAGTTCAAGTCAGTGGTCAGAAAAAAATTTGTCTTCTATCCTCTCTTGTTCCCTCATTTATGTCATGTATATTTTTTAGAACAAATTGTCAAAAAGTTCCTTATATTATATACCTTAGTTGCTATTGCTTTGTCTGACTCAAAGAGAGAGGGAAGAGACAAATAGATAAGAGAGATAAAGACTAAGAGCATAGCTATGTCAATATAAACATATATCTTCATTTTAAACTTAACATTTGCACATAGATATCGACATATCTTCTGAACCATTTTTCTCATAGTGTATATTTCCTTCATAGTTTTTGTCTTTGATTAGTCATTGTAGTTTGAATATTTGTTCTACTCTCAATTTTTAAATACTTTCTTCTCACTTCCGTATATGACATATGTTTATAATTTTTAGACTGCCGCTGAGGTAATTTGTGGTACTAAATAAAAAAAAAACTATAAACATTTTTTATTTCTCTCTCAGTTAATATGCATTCCAGAAGCTTATGTGTATCAATCTACATTCTATCCTGAATATGTGAAAGCATATTAAACTTTTGCTTGACTTAATAAGTTTTTATACTATCTATTAATTAGTCAGAAATTTTAAAAGTTTCACATAATTTGTAAGAAAAATATGTTCTGAAAAAACAAAACATGGAAAAGGTATTAGTTTTTAAGAAATACCTGAAGAATGTGACTTTAACCACTCTATACATCACTCCAACAATAAAATACAATTTAAAAAATTGTTCTGCTAGACTGACCCTACGTGTAACTACTAGGAGAAAAACAAACATTTCTTATTCAAGTATCATTAAAATGTTGTTCAGAAAAGGCAAAAAAAATTGTTCTGCTAAACTATCATATTGTGGGTAAATCCAGAGGAATACTTGTTTCAACCTACTTAGAAAATTGCTCAAGGATTATTAATGATTGCCTGATGATCCCACACACAAACAACTCCTAACATTCTTTTTTTATCTCCAGTTAAGGACTGAAATATTAATTTATTTCCTTTAGGTACTTGAAACTATAAAAAAAGGAAACCGTACATTGGCTAAAAAAATGTACTTAAATTAAAAGTAGCTATCATTCCAGGTGAGTGACTTTTTTAATACTAATAAAGTACAATTTCAAAATTTTTGCTGTTTTGAATGTCTATTGTTTAAAAACACATAATCAAGATCCAGTTTTATGGCTTTAAGCAAGAAAAGAGCACTGCAGGGAGAAATGAGGCAAGAAGAGGAAAGTTTATTGGGGTATGCTCCCAGTTGAACCCGGGCGGAAACCCAGAGAGGTTGCTCTGGGTCTGATTGCAAGTGGGGCTTTTATGGCTGAGTTAATCAGTAGACCCTCTTACTCTGAGCAGCTCCCAATCAGTGCTTAGGAGGAAGTATTTCTGTATAAGGGTGTGGTTTAGGAAGTCTCCCCTTCCTCAGTGGCCTGACACCAGTTATATAGAAAAAAATAATAGTACAGTTATATAGAAAAAAATAATAGTATCTAAGCTGAATTTTGGGAACTTGGAAAAAATTGGAGATTATCAGCCTTAACCAAAATACACACTTAAAACTCTTATTAAAATTAGAGAAGTGAAAAGTAGACAATTCCAAAAAGATATGATGGAAAGCATTGGAGAATACATGGAAACATAACTGCCCTTGAAGCTCAGCATCTTGTGAAGAAAATCCCAGATTTTTTTTTTACGTCAATCATCTGAAGTTGCCACAGCATCAGTTCCAAATATCATACACAGTCTAAGCTACTTACAGTCAGAAATCAATTTTCTTAAGGGGTGCCTGGAACAAATCCAAATCCAATTTGAAAATTAAGGAGTGCCAGGTTATAGCAACATTAAAGAAGGGAAGGGTGGGAGAGGATAGGAGTGCTACATTGATTTCCTGACCCACCTTGGAAAGGTAACGTGTAAGTCATAATTCTACAAGGGACAAACATTTATCACTAAGTTAAAAAAAATAGTTCTTATAGTCATAGCACAGGCATGCCATGGAACATCTTGTGTTTCTTTCTCTTTGGCTCTTTATTTTTCCATGAATGGTTCAATATTGATACGAAATAAATAAAATTTTTCTTAGGAGACAGAGCTCAGACCCTCCTGGGTAACTGACTTATTCCAACTAGGAATTCAAGTCACTGAAACATAAGCAGATGGATATTATCTAGAAGGAAAGAATAAACTATCATAACATTAAATGTACTTTCCTCTTCATGCTGAACCTGTTGAGTAGACTGTAAACAGTCTTGGTAAATGACTGTGTGTACACCTACAGTAATTTATAGATAATGCATTAGTGGCTATCAGTGGTTTTGAAAACTATATGTAATTATATACATAATTACATGTACCTATATGTATGTATAATTATATACATAAATTATAGTATACTTGCATATTATGTAATTGCAATATACATTATAAATATGCATATAGAATCACATATAATTATTCATGCATATCTATGATACACTGGGATTTAAATTCAGAGACATGCACATGCATATTCACACACTTAGCTATGGATTCCATGGATTAAAATGTATTCACACACTTTTATCTATATAAGTATATACAAATGTTTAGGAAGTGTAAACTCTAATAATATTTTTTCTTTTACTTTTATGTGTTTTCACAGAATAATATTAAAAATTACAAGCCAATATCTTCTTCATGGCTTTGTTTTTAAGAAGAACCATGACTTTGATAATGATGATAACTTTCCTTGAATATTGTTAAGTCTTCAGGAAAGCTAAATAAAACTCAATGGGACAGTGAAGATTGCACAATTCAAAATGAGAATGCCTAAATCAGTGTTAGTAGTTTATGCTTTTTACTCTGAATGTAACCACACAACTAAATTCTTCTGCTCCTAATATGCAATCAATTTTCCCAGCAGTTTAGACATTGTACAGAAGGCAAGGGAATAAACTGAGTAGTGGGTAAAATACGGCAGCTAAAATAAAAGGAACTGAGTGATTATATGTAAAATCAAACTACTAGTCAAAACCTTGTATATGAATAGGAGAAGTAGCTCTTCTTAACACAAGGTTATACATTAAAAAACTTGTGTAAGTGAGTCATGATTATACTACATATCTTGACATGGGATTCATTTGTTGCTCTGTGCAGAAAAGTTGATGAGAAAAATATATTTCACATCAGCAGAAAATATCATGGCCCAAACAGTACATTTTCTTTCTACATTTCTAAGGTTGCTGTCTGAGTATGTAAGAATTCACAGAAAATTCAAGTGAAATAAAAATTTAGAGCTTGAATTTCATCAAAAGACAATTCCCTGAAATAGCTTTCTCATTCACTTTCCCTAACACCTGCTAGTCTATCATTAGTGATTCATTACTTTGAGGTTGGCATTGCCTTGTTTGGATGAATTATTTTGATAACATATAATCTAAGCAATTGAATAACCCACTGTATGACTAATCACCTAATGGGATATGTTTTTTTCAGAAATTTACTACTGATTTTAAGTACACTCAGAGGATAAACGTATTGGGATTACTGTAGAGTTACAGAAAGGTGAGGAGAGAGTTCTAATTTATAAATTTAAAGAAAGCCAGTACTCTGTAAGTGTGTGCAATTAAGTGGACATTTTATACAACTTGACTAGGGTTTTATGATGATAAATATCATCTATTAAATAGGTACATCTGTCACTGTTGATTTTAATTATCCTGGAAAGAAGTTGGCATGTGCCCAGAAATGTGGCTTGATGCTACTATTCTACTTCTTACCATTCTTAATGTTGAAAGTTCACAGCAGCAGTGCTTTTTCCTTAATTACTAGTTTCTTGTCATTTGGCATAAAATTAATATTTTTAGATAGTTTTCATACCCAGTTAACACGCATTTTTGCTTGACTATTTACCAATTCTGTCTTTCTGAATTTGTTTCCAGGCTAATTTCTAATTCATTAGGAATGTATGATAGTGGATAAAAAGATCATTGATACAATAAGAGTATCGTCTGTATATTAATAGGGCTAATGGGTAAAATGTTGGTATTTCTTAGAAGCTTCATACCACTTTCTGTCAACATTTTAAAAGTCAGTAGAAAAAGTGTAATACATTCTCTTCAGGATTTTGAAAGCATCACCTCAATAGATGATTATTTTCCCCTCTGAAATCAAGAATAGTAGCACGGCATTCTCCCACTGTCTCCTTACAAATGCTTCTGCTGGCCTCCCATCTTTTGGATCTTAATGTAAAGTCAATGGAAGCTGTAGGAGATTCCAAATTTTTGCAGGAACATGAAGATGAGAAATGATGGTAAAAAATGAAAATATAGGGATGCCTGGGGGACAGCTAGATTGAAACTGATTAGTAAGTAGATTTAGCATATAAGGACTATCTCAAGAACCAAGTGGCTGAAATCCCAACAGGGCTAAAAGAGTATTTCTTAATTGCAAATATATTTTTCTAAAGAATTATACTTGTCTGCAGATGGGGTACTTTACACTCTGCAAAAACAATATTATTATTTTCTATTTCATTTTCTCTTTCACATGTATTTAAAGAAGAAAAGGACATTCTGTTTGGACTTCAGCAATCTCACATACAAAGAAATACAATAGTCACAAATAGGCCATCATCATTTAAGCAAAAATATAAAAACTAAGAAAATGAAGTTCAATAGTAACCTGCACTTTTAGGATTGATAGTAATTAATTCAGCATTGATCCCAATATATTTTCTTCATGTACATCAGTTATGAAATTGATAACAGTGCAATAGTTTTATAATAACCCTCATTACTTTGCTCACCGAAAATATTCACATCAAATCCTTTGCTCAGGGTTTAAGAGTATGAGAGAAATTTCCAGTTCATTTTTCTGTAAATGCTCTAATCTTACTACTCCTTATTCTCAATGGTTTCACATTTGGTTATATGCTTTTTTTTCCTGTCGTTTCCTTATGTGCTTTCTCTTTGTTCTCTCAGTGTGAGAATTTGTGAAGTGCCCTCAAGATACATATCTACCTTTAAATATTCAATTCAACGTCATTATGTTTGTAGATTTCACTCTAGAAATAATAAAGTATGCTGCATGTGGTAGAAAAATAAACGTTGCCCTTCTGGTGCACTCAAGCCATGGCTGACTCTATCTGATTCACCTGTCATAAGCAGTTTCTTGTTTCAATTGCTACCTAATCATTTACATTCTACTGGTTAGAGGATAGATACAGAGCAAGAGTTATCCTTGTGACAAATAATGTATTTTCATGTCATTATTGGGGAAAAAAGTATTCTATGTAAAAAGACAAATATTATTTCACCCTTTTATCCTACAACTAAAAATATTTTCTTTCTATTGATTCCATACTGGACCAAATTTATATTTGTTCCTGGCTCCAGGATTTCAACTATAGTAATTATTCAACTAAAGATCTCTGGAGAACAAAAAAAAATGATATGTTAGTACTCTGGAGAGAAAGTAGCCATAGTCCTTGACATATGTAATTGCTAGAAGTGATCTTTTTTCTTTTTTTTAACTTTTCACAGGGAGACCAGTACCTTGGAATGTATACATTTTCTGATACAAGTGTCATGTATTCAAAAACCACTAATGGTTACTGATCATGTCTACAGCATTTTGTAAGTACAAGTGGAGAAAAAGGAGATTAATAACATAAAGTCATAAAGTCAACCATATCTTTTCATAATGGAGAAGAAAAGATTTTAAGCATATACTTATACCCATATAGTATGCATTAAAAACATAGTTGTGTACACACACAGTGAGAAGAGAGACCAGAAAGTAATTGTTTTTGACAAGTATGGAATTCATAGAGAGATGATAGCCCTGACATGGAGCAGAAAAATACTATGCATGAAATACAGTGTGATGAGAAGGACTTTTCTAGCAAAGGAAAATGTGGCTAGAAAAGGAAATGTGCCACACTAGTGAGAGAATTCTACTCCAGTATTCTCAGATTTCATTTTTATCCTTTGGTCCCTTCAAACTGTACAATCAGGGTTAGATAAGAAAAGAAAAAAAATTAGGGGAGAGAGAATTATATCGTGGTAGAAGACATTTTAACTGATAATACACCAACATATACTATAAAAACACCCTGTTAGGTAACAATATTTTGGCAATATTTGGATAGATAACCTGCAAAAATTATTGTAGTATTTGGTATGTCTTCTTCTTGGAATTACATATTTTTTGCCAGTCTTGAGGCTTGAACCCAGGGCCTGGACACTGTTCTTGAGCTTTTCCAAGTCTAGTGTTTTATCACTTGAGCCACAGCCCCACTTCAGGCTTTTTCTGTGTATGTGGTACCAAGGAATTGAACAATGGGCTTTGTGCATGCTAGGAAAGCACTCCACAACTAGGCTACATTCCAAGCCCTGAATTACATAACGTTTTAAATTTTTAGTTCAATGAAATTATGATGATAAATATCTGTAATCCTAGCACTCAGCTTACAGAGGCACACACACACACACACACACACACACACACACACACACATTATACGCATGAAAAAATTAAACTTGCTACAAATGTTGGTCTCGAGATCGAATGGACTGCATTATGATTTTCATCATTTGTCTTCCTTTTAATTAGAAAGCCATGCAGAAGTAATATATTGAAAAATTTCATTATATGTGATGGCAAAGAGAATGAATATGCTACTTTTTATTTTAAAAGACTGTTTTCTTTGATGCTTTTATACCTCCTCAAAGATATAGAAATCTAGGAATCGAATTTTGACTAAAATTCGGGAAGAGGAGGCAGATTTTCTTTTACCCTTCTATACACACTCGATGCTTAATCTCATGTTCATTTCCTTCTTTTTCAGACAGAGTGTGGAAATTGAGTATTGAATTCAATTCTGCAGCTCTTATGCATCTACTATATCTGCTTATATGGAGCTGTAATTGTGTGTTCATAACAACACCATGAATCTTGAAATGGAATCAGACCAGGAGAGTTTGTCTCACAAGCTCTTTCAGAATCTCATCATTTCAAGCATTTCTTCTGAATAATTTTTGCAGATATAGCAACTGGAGAAAAGAGTTAATTTACTACAGGCATACCTTGGGTTTCTGATCTAAATATATACTGTATCTTCTTTGAGACAAGGGTAAAAAAATCCCTTATTGCACTGTTCACAAACTGATACTATAATCCCGTAACTTTCCCTTTCCAATTTACTAGGGACACAATGCTGGGGTTGAATATAAAGTCTTTCCAGTTATATTTTTGCTTCATTAATAGTATGAATTTTTAATATTATGGTGCACATTACAAATTTCTTCTAAATCATATATGATCTCTTTGCATCCCATTATCTAAATCAACATGTGCTAAATTTATTGCCATACAATGAAAGCATTAGCAATATATTTTTCCTAAGAATTGGACAAATGCAAGTTAATGACAAAAATTAATTATATTTTATCTGCAATATAATATTGACAATTGAATCCAATCTGAGAAAATTAAAAATATGGAAGGAAAAACAATGGGGAAAAAGAGAAAGTACATAATTTTTCATTTGTATGTGTAATTAAAATTATAGCTTCATTTCTCATAATTCATGATAATTTTAACATACTTGTTCACAGATATATTAAGTTAGCTTTGTTTTTTTAAATACACTACATTTTCAAGGAAGGTCACACACAAAGAATTTTCTGTATACTATTTCTCCATCTTCATTTTTCTTCAATGGTGTCATACCTTATTTTACTGACGTTCATTTGTAACTACTAAGAAGCCAATATTGATATATTACTGTCATCTAACCTGGAGGACTAATTTCTATTTCACCAGTGTTTCCATTAATGATTTACAATGTGTAAACCAGGACACTCTATCAGTTTAGGTCACCATGTCTCATTAAAACTGACTATCCTGTATATCTCTCAAGCTTTCATTCCCATTATGCAAGGAAGATGTGAAGAGTATTCATCAAGTGTTTTATAGATTCTCCATCATATTTCAATCTTAAATTGAGATCATCAGATTTTACAAACAATAACAAAAAGATTACGTACCCTCCTCAACGCATTGTAAGGCATTCACATGTCATTACTGATTATTTTGAAGTCCTTGTTTGCCAGATTCCTACACTGATTTCTCATTATTTTTCCAACGTTTCTAACTCCAGCCATCAGTTCGGAAGAGCAATTGAGTTTCTAAGCTGAGACTGTTGAAAGAAGAACTGTACACATGTTGCTTAGAATATTTAAAAATATTTACTAATGCAGCTTCAAGCTGCTCCACATCTTTTGTAGACCTGATAGCAGTCTAGGATCAATCATTTCTTCAGACTCCTGGTCAATGTATATTTAAAATTATATTTTTTTCAAAATGAAAATGTTTAGATATTGCTTTTCTAGATATATAAAAATAAATGCCTTGTATTTATATGGTAATGACCCATAAGCTGTGTAAAAATATGGCTTTCTTTCAAAGCAGTTGTCAAATCTATCTGTCTAGATTGATTTGAATATTTGCCTCTTTTCATGTACTTATAATCCTGGAGAACTCTGAAGTGTTAAAGGTCGGTTTCTCTTTATCTCACATTCTTTATTTCCTACCATTTCATATTATTTCATGTTCTTTGTTATTTCACTTCTAAATATAATTCTCTCAGATGATTTTTTGAAAAGTTATCATTTCTGCAAATATTTTTTGTCTTCATAACCAATTAGGACAAATCACATTGTAGAAGCATGTGAAATCATTTCATGATTAAGATACATTCTGTACATCCCACAATTAGTTGAAGAGGTGAAAATTCTGGCTTCTGATTGGTTACTGGGACTCACAGCAGCCCCAACTATTTTTCTTGCATTTCATTTCAGTATTGAACAACATGAAGTAAAAAATATCATGCATGAATATTACACAGATACGACTTCAATGAATAGGTTTACCTTCTAAAATTAATTCCTACACAATATTTAAAATTTTCTTTCTCTTGAAGGAAGCAGAGTTAATTATTCTACAATATTAAATTCACTTTTGTGAACTAACAAGAATCTTTCTGTCAATATTGTTAATTCTCTCAGTAAATATACCTTTATTTGCCTCACAGAAATATTTATTATGCTGTCATTATTTCTTTCTGTTCAAAGTTTTTCAATCATATAGGATGAAGCTAAATGAAAGGACCTCCAGGATATGGAAACAAGAGCTATATAATGTGTGATTGTTGTTCTTAATGTACTATGTTATTTCTAATCTTTTCTGTTGTCCCTTGGTTATTCTCATATTGTTATAGTATCTTACCTTATTATCTGGTATATTGTATATACGTTTATTTGTTTATTTGAAACAGGAAAGGAAAAGGCTGAAAAACAAGATGAGGGAAGGAGTGGGGAGAGGGAAATACGGACAAAAACATGAGAAGCGTTATCAATGTGTGTGAAGTAATGCACCTTCTATCTAGTGAATATAACTGTAACCCTTCTGTTAATTAAAATAAAAAAATTTCACATACAGCATTTTAGAAATGTTCAATATAAAGTTATTAGGGTTAGTTACACGTGACTATCAATAGAGTTTATCATTAAAAACTCATTTCAAAAGTACAAACTACCACGTTTAGCACTAAACAATATCCAAACACACTGTCTCCCACAAAAAGTAAAATGAACCTGAAATATGACTATATTTTCCAAGAACTCAGGGCACATGCAAAGCTGTCAATCATAACTATGCATTTTTATATTAAATGCTACTTTGTGACCTGTTTAAATATATAATCTGGTGCCAAAGGCTCACACCTTCAATCCTAGTGAATCACAAGGCTGAAATCTGAAAACTGTGGTTTGAAGCCAGCCTAGGCAGAAAAAATTGTGAGATTCGTATCTTTAACTAACCACAAAAATCAGACAATAGAACCGTGGTTCAAGGAATAGAGTGCTAGCCTTGGGTTCAAGAGCTAAGGGAGAGCACCCAGGCCCCAATATTAAGCTCCAGGACTGACATTTATGTATATATACATATACCATTAATTTTTAGGAAATGATACAAATACATGGAAAGTATGTTTTGGAAAATTCAGTTATACAGTTTTGCAACTAGTTTGGAAGGTAAATGAATATGGACTTATTTTATAGTATAATGTATTTACCTTAAAGACCTCTCTGGTGCATATTTACTCATGAACAGTTCACTCCTCTCTTTCTGAGGTATTCATAGGCAATATCAATGAAATTCTTTTCTAACAACCAATATCTGAAACTTATCTGATTCTATAAATTATAGAATTTATGACACACAGTATATACAAATGTCACTATCAGATGCTTGGGTGATATATTTACTAAAAGCATAACTTTGAACATTTTGAGGATTTGAGGAAATCCAAATGAAGTGGTCAATCAAATACTTGCCTTGAGAAATTGAAAGACTTGGAAAAATTAATATTAAGTGAAGTAAGCCAGATAAAAAGAAACATAAGCTCAATAGTTTCCTTCATTTGTAATAATTAGTGCACATCTAGGACTCTCCTAGCAAAGGATTACAATAGCACAAAGCCTAGATACATAAGGTCATACAGGATGAAACTAAATGAAAGGATCTCTAGAATATGGAAACAAGAGCTTTATCTTGTGTGATTGTTGTTCTTAATATGCTATGTTCTTTTTTTTTGTTGCCCTTTTGTTAATCCCAAATTGTTATTGTATCTGACTTTGTTACCTGGTATATTGTATATAGGTTTGTTTATTTGAAACAGGGAAGGGAAGAGGGGAAAACAGATGATTGGGAAGAGGTAGGAGGAGGGAAATATGGACAAAACCCACAAGAAAGGGTATCAATGTGTGAGAGATAGTGTACCTACTATCTGGTGAGTGTAACTGTAACCCCTCTATACATTACTCCGACAATAAAAAATAAAATAAAAATTTGGCTTGAGCTCCTATACTTGGATTATCACAGTAAAACAGAATGCCAGACTATAAACTTGGACTCCAAGAGGATACTTACATAAGATTGAGCCTTAAGGCCCAAGCATTACCAGATGAAACCCTTCAATCCTAACTATTGCCACATTGCCCCAGACTTGAAGTTTCAGAGTTCAGGTATTTCAAGAATCAGATCAGTTTCTAAAGCCTAATTCACCCATTATTTTTCCGTTGACACAGACTTTGGGTTTGCTAAGGCTGATTCAGTCTCAACTAGTGTAAGTCCAGGTCCAATTCCCCCATGCCCAGCGTTGCCCCAAGCTACAATAGATACATAGTCTAGGCCTGTGCAGGCAGCAAGACGTTGCCTGGTATGATAAATAGTGGTTTGACAAAGACTCAAAAAAATCTACTCAGATTAAGTTTGATTGAGAAAGTCAGGTATTCATTTAATCAAATGCAAAATTAATAGCATAATGCAACAAGAAAAGTGAAGAATTAAGAAGATCCAAAGGACACAATAATCTCCCAGTGCCTGACCTCAGAAAAATTAAGATAACCTATGGACATATGGTCGGTCATACAGGATGAGACTAAACAAAATGAACTCTAGGTTATGGAAAAAAGAGGTTTATCTTTGTGATTGCTCTTCTTATTGTACTATGTGAAGTTATTTCTTTTCTCTTTTCTTTCCACTTATGGTTAATCTCATGTGATTACTATATCTGACTTTGTTACCTGGTATATTGTATATACACGTATTTGTTTATTCGAAATAAGGAAGGGAAAAACAAGATGATTGGGAGGGATGAGGAAAGAAAGGGGGACAAAAACATGAGAAGGGGTATCAAGTTTCAAGAAGTAATGTACCCTTTAACTGACTAATGCAGCTGTAACCCCTCTATATATTTTCTCAACAATAAAATTCAAAACAACAACAACAACAAAAAGAAATTCCTGGCAGGGAGTTTGGCCCAGTGGTAGAGTGCTTGCCTAGCATGCATGTAGACTCAGTTTCGATTCCTCAGTGCCACATACATTAAAAAAAAAAAAAGCTGGAAGTGGTGCTGTGGCTCAAGTAGTAGAGAGCTTGCCTTTAGGAAAGCCCAAGAACAGTGTTCAGGCCCTGAGTACAAGGACACCCCACCCCAAACAAAAAGGAATTTCATTTAACAAAGCTGAGCAAATGTAAAGAACATATAGAAAAACAATTCAAGAATAGATGACCAAAATAAGAAATTTATTAGAGAGGTGGGGAAGGTAGAACTTAAACAGAATGAAATGAGAATTCACTAGAGGTCATCATTCAAACACATGATTAAATAAAAGAATCTATAATCTCAAAGCCAAGTATTGTGGAAATGCAGTTAGAAGGACAAAAATAGTGCGTACTTACCAAGTATGAAATAGCATCAAAAGGGTAAACATTGGGGCCAGGAGTATGGCCTAGTGGTAAAGTGCTTGCCTGGCATGCATGAAGATCGGGTTGGATTCCCTCAGGACCACATACAAGGCTCTAGCCTTGAGAAAGCCCAAGGATAATGATCTGCCCCTGAATTCAAGCCCCAGGACTGGCAAAAAAAAAAAAAGTAAAAAGGTTAAAGGGTAAACATTGGAATGATATGAATACAGGAAGAAACTAATAAAGGAGAATAAATATCTTTAAATAACTATTTTAACAGTGTAAAAATCTGAGAATTATCTAAGTATCAAGTTAAAGAAAGTAAAAAGTCTCCAACCAGATGTTACAAATTATATTCATAAACTGCTTTGTTAAATGGCACGTCCTTTGTACAATTAATTAAATAATCAGTATTTAAAAGAAAAATCAGCACTGGGATCCAATGATTTAATAATTAATATATTTATAAAGACGAACCCATTGTATATACTACAGAATTGAGGAATAGAAGGGTTGGGTTGGAAGGTGAGTGGAAGCATTGAAGTGATGACACAGATCAAGATGTATTACTTACGTGAACTACTTTGTTTAAAGGCATAAAAATTAAACACATAACGTGAAATGAAGATAAAGAAAAAAAGGGGTGGTTAGAAAGGGCGGGTGAGAATGTTGAAAGAGATCACATTGAACAAGATGCACTGAGCTTATAAATTGCTTTGGTGATTGGCAACTCCTCTGGGTAGCTACATAAGGGTAGCTACACAATATTTTAATGCAAATAAAATTGAAATACAAATATTTCAATAAAAAGATATCAGTTCATTAAACAGTATGGCAATTGTCAGTAATTATGAATCCAACTTAGAGTACCAATTATATAATGTAAATATGATCCACACAAGTTGATATGATATGTACTGCCTCTTTACTTGGAAGATTCTGTGATTTATTTTTATGCTAGTCCTGGGCTTGAGCTCAGGGCCTGAGCACTGTCCTTGGACTTTCTCAAGGCTAGAGGTCTACCACTTGAGCCTCAGCACCACTTCCAGCTTTTTTCTATGTATGTGGTACCGAGGAATTGAACAAGGGTCTTTGTGCATGCTAGGCAAACACTGTACCACTAGACCAAACTCATGGCCCAGATTCTGTAAATTTTTGTGTGGACATATCTGTAAAATATCTATCAGATGTACAATGAATGATATTTTCTATTTATCGTATCCAAGGCAAATAAACCTGAAGAGGACCAGAACTTAGCTTCCTAGATGTTTATTTTAAAAGCTAAGATATAGAAGTGGGAAAGGAAGAGGACTGGATACTGTTGCAAACTGTTAACAAACAGTCCTGGAATTCTTCTAATTCTTTTATTTTTTCCCTACTCAGTCTTTGACCAAATTGCCTACCTAATTTGATTTACTTTCAACTGTATACGAATGAAATTTATTGTTAATGTTACTGTTTTTTCTCCCTTTTCCATAACAAAAACCATTTGGTAAATAAAGGCAAAATGTTCTCTGCACAAGAGGTAAACACAGCATATTTAGTTGATTTGTAATGAAGCTAGAGAAGAAACATCCAGTGTGAGTTGTATATATTGTTGGCCAATGATGGGACAAGATTTAGAAAGATCATTTTTCCCCTTTGATTCTTGGTGCCAACTTCATGGGTTAGAATTAATTAAAATAATTATCTTCAATCATTCTTAGTGCAAGCACTCATAGGGTCTAAAATGAAGAACTGGTTTCTAAGAATCCACTCTAAACTCTTAATATAAGCCAGGTAGACTTACTCTGGTATTGGTGCTCATAGAGTGTATGGTATATGTATTTATGGGCACATGTGTTTGAAAGTAGTTGAAATATGTTGGAATCACTTCCTTTGCCCAATAATACAATGATTCGCAAATAGTTCTATCATTTGAGATCCATGAACAGTTTATTACATTACTTGAAATAGCTGTAATAATTTTAACGAAAGGGGAAATGATTTTTTTTACATAAGTGATGTGGATACTCTGTTCCATGTTGAGAGGTATTGAAACCTTTAAGCAACATTGGTTCATGAGGAATGTATCCATATGAAAGAGTTCTGGTTTTTGTAGAAATGGATCAGCTATACTGATAAGAGGTTGTTATAAAGCAAACTGATTCTTTGCCAAGTACTTTCTATAAATACCCAACTCACCCTTTCAATTTCTGTCAGGACATAGCCTTTTCTAAATGCGTCCCTAGGATCTTAGGCATAGCCTATAGAATCATGAGTCAAAATAAATCTCTTTTCTTAATAAATCATCCAGTCTCAGGTATTTTGTTATAACAATAACAAACAAAGGGAGAAAGAAGACAGAACTACTTTAAAAAATTCCAAATTATCAGGCTCACTTGCAGAATGAGATATTTCAGAAACTAAACTTGAACTAGAAAAAGATATCAAATCTTTAAAAAAAATAGCTACAATTTTAGAAGAAAGAAAATCAGTATGAACCTGGAGTTCCTTTCAAACTCCGGATAACCCCAGGGAAGTGGTAGGTGAAATAAAGTCCCTGGCCTCCTACCAGGATTCTCAACATGGAGTTTAATTTCCATATGAAAGGATTTTATATTATCCTTTGTGCTCTAGCTTCAAGTTTTGGGTGAACATATTTTTTATGTCATACTTAATATTAGCTGACATGTTCTTCATGTAACTAACAGCCACTGCATTAGCAGAAACCTTGATTGAACTCTAAATGATCTTTTATAGCTTTTACTCTATGACTTATAACTAGCTCAGAAACCCCACCGTATGTGAGTTCTTGGTTTTAAATAGACTTTCCTTCAGAATAGTCTAGAATGAAAAGGCAACTTTCAACTTAGAGAAGAAATCATCTGATAAGCAGTAGGTGATGAGCTATCTGAGTGGCTAGGAAACTTGGCTATCTTGAACAATGTCATATTTAACTATCTTTCTTATCCTTTCCTGATAATTAAACATTAGGATAACTATGGTTATCTACTTTAAAATATTTTATTATTATCATGTTTGAAAAATGAGGCATTTGACTGGCGACATTGAATGCGATTACAATATATAGCAGACTAGGCCTGACAAGCTCAATTAAATTTATTGAATTAAAACTTTTCTCCAATTCAGATCACCTTGTAATACAACGGATAAAGGCCTCATATCTAAAATATATCAACAGCTCAAAAAATTGAATCACTCCAAAACTAATCTCCAAAGTAACAACCATCCCATTAAAAGATGGGCCAAAGACTTAAAGAGAGTCTTCTCTGAAGAAGAAACAAAAATGGCCTATAGACACATGATGAAATGCTCCACATCTCTGGTCATAAAAGAAATGCAAATCAAAACAACTCAAAGAAATGCAAATCAAAACAACTCTATGATTCCACCTCACTCCAGTTAGAATGGCCAGGATCAAGAAAACTAATAACAACAGATGCTGGAGGGGATGTGGCCAAGAGGGATCACTGCTACACTGTTGATGGGAGTGCAAACTTGTTCACTATGGAAAGCAGTATGGCAGTGCCTCAAAAGACTAAACATAGAGCTCCCCTATGACCCAGCAATTCCACTACTAGGCATTTACCCAATCATCCAGAAAGAAGTATTTTAAATCATAGCATTAGTTGATTCATTTCCTGTAACCATAGTTTTAGCCTTTGTACTTTTTTTTCCAGTGAACAATTCAATCTCTTTATTGTCTCTCTTTTCCCTCTTACACACACACACACACACACACACACACACACACACACACACACACACACCACACACCACATTGTAAAACATTCTTGAGGAATTGAATCTGCTATTGTTTTCCTGTCATTAGCTTCTTATAATTTCTCAAATCAAGAGTAACTGGGAAAGCTGGGTGCCTGTGGCTTATGCCTGAGATCCTAGCTATTCAGGAGAGATAAATCTGAGGATCACATTTCTAAGCCAGCCCTGGAAGGAAAACCCCTTAGACTCATCACCTATTACCCACCAGAAAACTGTAAGAACCAGGCACGGTGGGTTCAGGCCTGTAATCCTAGCTACTCAGGAGGCTGAGATCTGAGGAGTAAGGTTCAAAGCCAGCCCGGGCACAAAAGGACCTGAGACTCTTATGTCCACTTAACCTCCTAGAAAAAGGGAAATGGGGCTTGGCTCAAGGGTAGAGCAGTAGCCTTGTGCTGAAGAGATCAGGGACAGTGCTGAGGCTGATAACCCACAAAACAAAACAAAACAAACAAAAAACCCCCCCTGTATTCAGAGCTTTATAAGGCTCCTCTCTTTTAAAGTAAGTCATAGAGGATATTAATGATGGCTAAGTATTGCTTATATGCCAAACAAAGTGACCAGAAAGCAAGAAAGAATAGAAATGACAAAAGGGAAACAGCGAAGAATTGCATTTACTTCTTCAAAAGCAGAGACTAACAGTCACAGGCAGGAAACAGACAAGGAAGAAATAAATAATGAGAAGAAACAAATGAGCAATAGTACAAAACTTGTGTGTCACAGAACCATGTCTGAGACAACAGAGGCCAGCTGTATAATGTCAGACACAACAGGAGAAGAATTTTACATAAAACTTCAAAGCAGCTTCAAGATGACAGCTGTAGACACAAAGATCAAAAATAGATTCATTGTCATCTTTACTACCAATAACAAATATCCAAGGCAGACATATTGCATTTTGAATACAGTGAAGGCTATGGCTTTAAAAAATCCCTTGTCGGGCTGGGAGTTTGGCTTAGTGGTTAAAGTGCTTGCCTACCATGCATGAAGACCCAGCCAGGTTCCATTCCTCGGTACCACATACATAGAAAAAAGCCGGAAGTGGTGCTGAGGCTCAAGTGGTAGAGCTCTAGCCTTGAGAAAGTCCAAGGACAGTGCTCAGACCCTGAGCTCAAGCCCAGGACTGGCAAAAAAAAAAAAATCCCTTGTCTCCACCTCCCACAACAACAAAAAAATTACATGATTTTGCTGAGCAAATCATACTGCATTGCATTCTAATGTAATATGTTTAGTAGAAAAGCAGAGTCTCCAACCTGGATTGAAACAGAAGCAAACCTCCAATGTCACAATGAGAGATAGTGTGTATTTGAAAGCAAAGTGGTAAAATTCCAGAGGAAATGGATTTTCCATTATTACAAATGAATTATTACCAATTAATGAACTCTTAGTACAGAAGTCATAGGATTTCAAAACAGCAAAATTACTACTACTACTACTACTACTACTAGTTTTCTTTTTCTGATTTCAAGTAGTATAAAATTAGAACAGCCAAAGTTTAAGTAACTTACAACCTTGGGAATCCACTATAAATAATATTTTTCATTTTTGATGAGGATCAATTGTCATTGTTTTGTAAGCATAATTGACAAGCATTTTCATGACTAATTTATATTTACTCATAATTTGCTGGTTAAAAAACCTTTCCCAGTACTTTTTTTTTCAGGGAAGGGGGGTCATGAGGCTTGAACTCTGGCCCTGGGCGCTGTCCCTGAGCTCTTCAGCTCAAGGCTACCACCCTACCCCTTGAGCCAAAGACCCATTTCCAATTTTCTAATTAGGGATAATAGTCTCAGGTTCTTTAGTGCCCCGGCTGGTTTTGTACCGGAATCCTCAGATCTTAGCCTCCTGAGTAACTAGGATTACTAATGTGAGCCACGGTATCCATCTTCCAGGTACATTTTTAAAAAAATTTTCATTTCATCAAAACAAAAATGAAAGTTCAGTAATCAACAAATTACTTGCCCTACTACACACAAATAATAATTCCAGAACATTCGTTTTCTAACCTTCCTACGGGAACTTTAGCCCAAAGTACACCACTATGGTTTTATTAGTGATAATATTTCTGATTTTTGTTTATTCTTCTTTTTGACTATTAAACTTTATGTGATTAATTCCTTTGTGAATTCAAACTTCTATGTTAGTACATCATACAAGTGTCAGGAAACTAGCATACCTGCCCAAGCTATATGTTAGTATTTCCCAACTTATCCACTGTGCAAATTTCTGCTTTATTCCTTCAACTTTTAGTCTTCTGGCTAAATTTAATCACATCCTCCTAACTGTCTGACTTCTTCAGCTTATGATTTCCTAGGGAAGATGTGCTTGCACAATTTCTTTACTACAAATTACATTATTTACCATTTCTTGATTCTTCAAATTAACATCTGCACATGACCATCACTATCTCACATTCATTTTATCTCTGTTGCTTTCATACTTCCGAACAAAGCTATAAACATTGCAAGCTACATGTAAAAAGTTTTCCAAAAAGTCACTTCAGTCCTTGCTCTATGCCTGGAAATTCTTTCTAAAGGTTTACTATGATAGGATCAGAAAGAGCAATTGAAGTGATTACCTCATTTGGGATTATCTGGTGAGAACCGTAGACTATTTTGTAGCACACTCTTATTCTGTAATCTTTAATGGCAAAATCTTGTTTATCAAAAAGAGCTCTGTGAGCAGCTGCACACAATTTGCCTTTATTGATTTTTTTTTTCAGCTAAGGCTGCCTGACTGCTTTACCTGGCTCCAAACTGCCTTGTCAGGGCCACACCTTCCTTCTTGAGCACTTCGAATTTATTGAAGTACAAATCATCTGCCACTTCTCATATCAATTAAAGAAAGAAAAAGAATAACTAGCAACCCTGAAAGCTAGAGGCAATTAGTAATATCCAGTATGGAGACATCCTATACGGTATTTTGTATAAGTGTTGCAAACATTAATGTAAATTATTTTGAACTGAATGCTGTGTCTCAAATTACTAAACAAAAAAGAGAAAAATGAAATATTAAAATAGTTTAAGAATTCATGTTAACTAATTGAAGTGTTTAGCTTTGATTTCAAAATAAACTAAAAACAAAATTACAATATTAAATCTATATTTAATAACATGAGGAGTTATAGGATATTAGCTTTGATAATTATGTTAAGACTGTGATTGTTAAAAGATGCTAATCTCAAGAAATATGTTTTTCAATATTTATCAAGTAATATTTTGATAAAAATTTGTTCTATAGAAACACAGGTAAGAATTGGTGATTGCTACACAACCACTAAGTCATTTGTTAAAATATTTTAAATGATAGTTAAAGTTTCAACAATGAAAAAATCATTCTTACGATTTTGCAAGAAGTTGTATAAAATATAAGGATTATGGTCAATTTTTTAAATTTTCAAAAGGTGTCATCAAGATTTAAAAGATTTAATAACAACTAAATTTGCTTTGAGACAATTAGAAATTTCTCTCAAAATTTACTTCTATTTAGCAAATATGAATATATATTTAAATCATGTGTTTCAAAATGTTTACTCTATATGAAGGCAAACTACATTTGAAAGTATTCATTTCTCAAAATATGGTAATTCTATTTTTATTTTATGGCCATTCCAATGAAAAATTTGCTGCAATTTATGATAGCCTTTTACCATATATGTAAGAGTCAGGAGGGCCACTCTGCCAATTACTTCATTGTTGTTTATCCGCTACATAAAAACTCAAATATTGACCAGTCTGAAATGGCTTTGTATCATTAAACTCTTTTGACTCTGCTGGTTGTGAAGACTTATATTTGACAGAAATGATTCGCTATATCATGAAGCACTTGAACAAAAATTCTAGATATAGATTAATAAAAGAAGATTCCCATTTCTTGTTAAAAAGTCAGATGTTGGAAGTAGAGATACTATGGATCAAGATGGAGAGTATCAGTCTTGAATGAAAATGCCAAGTAAGAGAAAATATATTTAAGTTCTTGTACCAAACAAAAGAGGATGAGGGCATAAAGATGGAGGTGAAGGAAAGAGAAGGGCAGGAAGTGGTTTGGGAAGGGGGGAGAAGAAAGAAGAAATTATTTTTTTCAAGCCTGAGACAAATTTACTCTAAAGTTTTCATCCCCATGAGACATGGCTCATATTGAAGCTTTTGTCATTTCTTGTACTTTTTAAAAAATTATTATTCTCAGATTTTATTAACTTTAAGGTAATAGTCTCTTCTAGTTATTTTTTGATTTCCTATTTGGAAATACTCTCTACTGCTTCCACAGCAAAATTTTACATTGTACTATGCTTGTAGTACTGTTTTTATTTTTCTGTAGTGTTTCCTAACTCTTTTACTTAGAAGCACTAACAAATTCAAATTTTCTCTCAGGATTTTCATTTATATAGAAATTTCTGATATTTAGATATCCACTGATTAAAAAGAAAGAAAGCAACTTTGGCAAAGCAAACAGGAAAACATTCACTATACTCTACAGAAATGAAAACAAAAATGTTTTAGTTGCTTTCCTCTTTTGCTTTTCTTTAATTCTCAACCACAGCCTTCAGTGGCTCGATGTCCAATGACACTTGACAAATGAAACCATTCCACTGAGGGGATTATTTTCCTGCAATAAATCATAGCTTGCTGCTATTGTAATTAGTAACCTACTGAATTTGGGTTCCTCTGAATTTCTCAAATATTGTAAAGGATTTTATGACCTATACTGCAGAAAATCTGCCACATGTATATGGTAGGAAATAGGAACTTTAAATAATGCTTAAAGCATATAGATTGATATTTTCATAACCATATGTATATACATATATTATAATAGGAGAAACACTAAAGGGCTATGTGATGTGATAATTAAACACTGAACAGAAAATAATTTTATGACTTTATTTTCTTGGGAATGGTTCTAGTATAATTGTTGATGACAATTATTTTGTGGAGTGACCACAGTATTGCATGAGCTATGAATACATAACAATTTGGGGAGGGTTGATAATTTATTGTTTATACCTTATGCAATGGAAGATAATGTTTTCATTCATTGGCTGTGACTAAGTCATAACAAAAGATCCAGTGGAAGTTAAGAGTTTGATGAATAATTTAAGGTAACAAGTTGAAACAATTTTCCTTTGAGGAACACTAGCTTGAGAGAACACAGGTACAGAATTTATGCAAGATGAAAATGAGAGAAAAATTACTGATGTTTTTGTTCTTGTTGCTCAAAGAACCTAAAACTTAGCCAGACATCAGTGACTCGTGCTTATTATCCTAGCTACCTAGCAGGCTGAGATCAGAATTCTGTTTTTAAAGCTAGCCTTTTAGAAAAATCTGGGAGACTCCTTTCCAGAATCACCAGCAAAAGGCAGGAGAATCAAACCAAGTTAAGCAAGCCAAGCAAGAAAGACAAAGCCATGAGATTAAGAACCAGTATTGACAAAAAGAAAAGAAAAAAAATAAGAATCAAAACCACTGGAAACAGCTACAGTGGAGTCTTTTATTTAGAAATCGAGATAGTTCATCTACCATTAAGACATAAAAAACGTGATGTTCCATTTACAATTTTTATACTCCATGCTGTTATCTTGGAATGTTTACTGACATTAGGGACTTTTGGACTGACTTAAAGCAACTTGATTTCAATATATATATATATATGTGTGTGTGTGTGTGTGTGTGTGTGTGTGTGTGTGTGTGTATGTATATATATATATATATATATATATATACCGATAATTAGTTCATATAATTGAAAATATGCTAGACATAGAAGACTGTTAAACACTATTATTAAATTAAACTCTTTGACTGAATTAGCTTACACCTTCACAAACATTTAAAACTTATTTGCACAAAGTAAGTATATATTTCTTTCCATTTCTTGGTTGACTTCAGGACAGGACAGATTTTTACATGTAGATGTTTCCAATTATGCAAAAATTGGTTGAAAACGCATTGTAAGACTGATTCAGTGAAGAAAAACATACACTTTTGTTTCATATGATTTAAATAATGACTATTATCACTGGTATAAGTCAGTGAATGAGCAGAAAAGATGGCAAAAAGTACAATATGAATGATTATTAGGCAGGATCGATATAGTGGTGACATATCTATTTACAAACAGTGAGAATTAACTGCTTAGATATCATTTTTCTCCAATCCCTAAACAATGGAGTAGAGGAATTCTATATTTTTTCATTCAAATGTTGTACTTTCTGAGTAAAAAGTAGAATATACCCACTTTTTGTTTTTGATAATTTGTTTTTCTGTGTTTGATAATTTGTTTTTCTGTGTTTGATAATTTGTTTAAGAAACTGAGAAACATGGAGAATGAGAAAACAAAGTGAGACAAGAGACTAGGAGAAAGGTACTGACAGGAATAAAACAATATATGGTTATTGGCCACTTAAGACAAACATTGTACTATTGAACTTTGGATTCTTCAAGACAAAGTTTAATATTCTGCCAGTGGCCTATGTTTGTGACCAAGTCTCTTGTCTATCAAATTGTAGATTAATTGGCTTGTCATCTTACAAGATCATAATACCATTAAATGGAAGACACTTTTCAGACATGTACACTTCCCCTCAATTTTCATATGCCCACTAATATCAATCAGAAGAGATCACTGATTTTTTAAATTATTTTTTATTGTAATTAATAAAAGGGTTACATAATATTTGCCAGATAGAAGGTGTATTAATTCACATACATTGATACCCTTTCTCATGTCTTGGTCCCCATTACCCTCCCCCACCCCCTCATCTTGGTTTTCCCTCCTTCCCTATCCAATTTCAAATAACCAAACACAAATATATCCAATATATCAGATAACAAAGTGAGATACTGTAACAATATGATATAACCAAGGGACAGAAAAAGAGATGAGAGATAACAGTACATTAAGGAAAAAAATCATTCATTATATGGATTTTGTTTCAATATCCTGGAGGTCCTTTCAATTAGCTTCATACTATATGGTCTTATGTATCAAGGTTTTGCTCTATTGCAAATCTCTGCTAGGAGAGCCCAAGGTTTCTACTGATTATGACAAATGAGGGAAACCATTGAGCCTAAATTCTTTGAGTCTGGCTTACTTCACTTAATATGATTTTTTCTAAGTCTTTCCATTTCCTAACAAATTGGGCAATGTCGTTTTTTTTTCTGACAGCAGCATAGAATTCCATTGTGTACAAATACCACATCTTGTTGATCCACTCATCAACTGAGGGACATCTAGGTTGGTTCCATATTTTTGCTATGGTGAATAGTGCTGCAATGAACATTGTTGTGCTAGTGGATTTAGTATGCCCTAGTTTCTGGATGGTTGGGTAAATGCCAAGTAGGGTCATAGGGAAGCTCTATGTTTAGCCTTTTGAGGCACTGCCATACTGCTTTCCATAGTGGTTGAACGAGTTTGCACTCCCACCAACAGTGAAGTAGTCGTCCCTCCTTATTAGTTTTCCTGATCCTGGCCATTCTAACTGGAGTGAGGTGGAATCTTAGAGTTGTTTTGATTTACATTTCTTTTATGACCAGAGATGTTGAGCATTTCTTCATGTGTCTATCGGCCATTTTTGTTTCTTCTTCAGAGAAGACTCGCTTTAAGTCTTTGGCCCATTTTTTAATGGGATGGTTGGTTCTTTGGAGATTAGTTTTGGAGTGATTCAATTTTTTGAGCTGTTGATATATTTTAGATATGAGGCCTTTGTCCATTGTACAGTTGGTGAAAATCTTCTCCCACTCTGTAGGCTTCCTAATTAATTTACTAGTTATGTCCTTTGCCATACAAAAACTAAAAGCTGACACACTGAAAACTTTGCAAGAAGGAACAGGAGATACACTAGGCCTCCTTGGCACAGGTCGAAACTTTCTTAATAAGGACCAAGAATCACAACAAATCAGAGAAAGGCTGGATAAGTGGGATCAGTGATTTTTAAATTTCTAAGTGAGATCAACAACAATTCTTAAGTGTCTGAAAATCTAATGTCATCAATTATGAGAAAAATTTCAAGCTACATTTAATATTGAAGAATGTAAATAAATTATTTTAGAAGTATATTTTCTTCATTACAACAATGTCTGCAAGAAAACATCACTTAATATTTCATTGTGGTTGATATATTTTCTTTCTGCCATTCCTGGGGCTTGAACTCAGGGCCTGAGTACGGTCCTTAGGCTTTCTCAAGGCTAGAGTTCTACCATTTGAATCACAGTACCAGTTCCAGCTTTTTCTGTGTATGTGGACTTCTTGCAGGCTATGCAAGCCTAGGTGAAGAGCCATCAATAGAGTACTTCGATGTGGCTTTCCAGTTGTGCTGCATTGGGAACCTATACTGGGATTACATAATTCAAACATTTACAACATTTCTCTTGTCATAGATATGAGGGAGTACACAGATGATTAAATCAGATAGTAGTGATAAGATTTTGAGTGAAACTGATAACAAATATTCAATAAATTATTAGATTATCTATTAAAAGTATAAGCAAATTGTTTAAAAATCTGAATTTGGAAAGTCTTTACTATTTGTTAGTGAAGGCAAATATGCTTGATCAAACTCCTTTCTTTTCTATTTCTCTTCTTGTAAATGTTTATAACCCCCTAATTACACAAAATTTAAATAAATTTTAGTCAATTACATATTTATAAAGGATATATATAATTTTATGACATACATACATTTTATTGTACTGAAATAAACATATAAAATATGAAACATTCAAAACTTCTATATAAACCATGTACAACCCTAAGTACACAGCTCTGATATGTCAAATATACAAAACAAAATGAACTCTAGGATATGGAAACAAGGGATTTAGCTTTGTGATTGTTGTTCTTAATTACTATGTGGAGGTATTTCTTTTCCCCTTATGGTTAATCTCATGTGGTTATCTCACTTTGTTACCTGGTATATTGAATATATATTTATTTGCTTATTTGAAAGAGGGAAGGGAAGGGGAAAAAAAAAACAAGATGATTGGGAGGGGTGGGGAGAGGGATAGGAAGACAAATACATGAGAAGGAGTATTAATGTTAGAGAAGTAATGCACCTATACCTGACTAATGTAACTATAACCCCTGTATATATTACCCAAAAAATAAAATACAATAAAAGAAAAAAATATACACTACAACATGTAACAGGGATACTCACAAAACAATATACCTGTGAGTAAAGTTTAAAAGTCATATTAGAAAATAAAATCCAAAAGTAAGTTAAAAATAGTCCCAGTAAAAGTAAAAGTATAAGGACTAGAGATACAGCTCAACTGGCACATAATTTGCCCATCATGTTCAATGCCTATATACCATGGCACCACAACTGAAAGAAGATTAGCAAGTGTATATTTGCTGTATTGAATAGAATACAAAAATGATGTCTCTGTCAACAGAGAGATCTTGATAATATAACATAGAAGCTGGGTGCTCTATCTCATATCGCCTATAATTCTAGCTACTCAGGACACTGAGATCTGAGGATCAAGGTTCAAAGCCAGCCCCAGCACAAAAGGACCTGAGTCTTATCTCCAATTAACCTCTAGAAAATGGAAAGTGGGGCTTGGCTCAAGGGTAGGGCAATAGCCTTGAGATGAAGAGCTCAGGGTCAGTGCCCAGGCCCACAGTTAAGTCTTATGACCCACATAATAATAATAATAATAATAAAGTATAACAGAAACCACAGACTATATGTACATACGGTAAGCATGAGCATAGATTTTTATATAAATTTGGAGTAGAATAAAACATTTAAAGTAATATACGATAGTCAGTAACAATAAAGGCTAAGATAGTTGATCATTCTGACTCTTTCAATTGAAATTTTTCTGTAGGAAAACTATCATAAGTCACATTCAAAGATAACAGGGGGAAAAATTGCTGTACAAATGGTGGGGAAAGGCTTCATTTCCTTAATATAAGAGTATCTATAAATCAGAAAGGAAGTGTCAAAAATGACCAAAATACAATAGAAAAACAGGCAAGGCATGAAGAGGCTGTTCACTGTAATACATAAAAACAAAGATAAATGGCTTTTAAACTTATGAAAACATACTTTATCTCATGCATAATTAAATGCAAATTAAACAAATAATGAGAGATCATTTTTTACTTTCCATATTGACACAGATGATAATTATGTGATAATATTTAGTAGGTGAGGGTAAGGAAACAACATCCATTCTAATACTATCTAGAAGAAAAAATTGGTCATATTTACTGTACATAAGACAGAATTATTAGAATTCACAAACTCACTGACATGCAAATTACTTTCTGAGAATACCATTTACAGATGCACATATAAACTATATGTAAATATAAATAAATTCCTATTTTTTAAGAATTATACATTGGATAAAGGTAAATAATTATTAATTGGAAATTCCTTTAATATATAGGGCTTTAAATCAAATTATGTGCCTTTCTTTATAAGGTAAACAATATATATTTAGTAACATATAATTTATAACTATATATATGAAATGATGTTGACAAATATTAGTCAACATAGTTTTATATCTTTTTTAGCTGATTGTTTCTGATTTTTCTTTTATTCTTTTGTATGTCTATGAAAGAAAATAATTAGTACTATAGTAGCTACCTTTCATAAGTTGATCAAGTCCAAGACTATTCTAATGTAGTACTAACCCCATGACAGAGACAGAAAAGAATACGTTAAGTATTAAAATATACAATATATTAATATTTATCTCTGATATTGCTTTCTGCATGTATAAATTATCTTTTTTTTGTCAGTCCTAAAGCTTGAACTTTGGGCCTTGGTGCTATCCTGAGCTCTTTTTATTTGTTCATTTGTTTATTGTGGGTCATGGGGCTTGAACTCAGCCTGGGCACAGTCTCTGAGCTCCTTAGCTCAAGGCTACCCCCACCCCAACCCTGGAGCCAAGTCCCACTTTCCATTTGCTAGAGGATAATTGGAGATAAGAGTCTCAGGTCCTTTTGTGCTTGGGCTGGCTTTGAACCTTGATCCTCAGATTTCACCCTCCTGAGTAGCTAGGATTACAAGGGTGAGCCATCATGCTGACTGGCTCCTGAGCTCTTTTGTTCAAGACTAGCACTCTGCCACTTGAGCCACCACAGCACTTCTGGCTTTTACAGTTTATGTGGTACTGAGGAATTGAACTCAGCACTTAATGCTTATAAGGCAAGCACTCTACCACTAAGTCATATTCCCAGCCCATAAATTATCTTAATTTGAAAGAACAAAGAAGAGAGGTACATCTATGTCTGCTCTGATATGCTTGTAAATATGAAGACACTGTTTGTATAAAAACACAAATACAGGGCCAGGAGTCTGGCCTAGTGGTAGAGTGCTTGGCTAGCACGCACGAAGACCCAGGTCCCATTCCTCGGTGGCACATACATAGAAAAAGAAAAGCTGAAAGTGCTGCTAAGGTTCAAGTTGTAGAGCTCTAGCCTTGAGAAAGTCCAAGGACAGTGCTCAGGCCCTGAGCTCAAGCCCAAGACTGGCAAAAAATAAATAATGGTTATATAAAAGTTGCATAATTTGGACAGTAGTTGCCTCAGAGAACCGAATAGAGAGTAACTATGTTGTAGTGCGGAATATACTGACCAAGTTCAGAATTCCATTTGATTATATTTTTGTTTAATTTTTTTCCTCCCATTTTACCATACACATCCTGTTTTAGTGGAGAAATACAATAAAACGTTGAATTACGTTGCACAGACACTTAATAATGGACACAACACAGTTTAAGGATCATAAGTCCACTCTTTTTGGCTCTGATATTAAATCTCCCTCCATAACTTTAAAGAGTACTTTTTAAATTGTTTGATCTCCTATGGAAATACAATGTTTCAGAGCAAAGACATTTTGACTTTGAAGTGCCATACTCAGTGTACAAATCACAATTCTGTTGAAGTTGTGTGATCTCAGAAAAAAAAATAATTTAATTCCTATTCTCACTGCATCCTTTTTAGTTATCTAAAAATTTAAAGACATGCATACATGAAATGAGATCAGTTAAATTGTGGAATATTCTTAGTAGCCTGTGAAATCCTGAACAATTCTCCATGGTTTTTGGCTATCAAAAGTCTTTGACTCGTATGAAAATCTCTTTGCCTCACAGTTCACATCGTTTTGCCTTTTTCTACCATGATATTAACATTACAAAGAGTACAGCCTTGTTCCTGGGCTGTCAGTGAATATAATTCAGTTACTCAGCTTACGGTTTATTTCCTTCTGTGGACAAAGAAAAATGAGGATGAAACAAAAGAAATCATATATCAAAGAAACCAGTCTAAGTTTGCCAGTGTTTGTCAATATACAACTCTTATTTTCTTATTAAAAGAAATGAATTTTCTTCATACAATGATCTTTAGCTAACTTATCTCAAACAGCAACCTGTGTTAAGTGACTTTTCCTGCTTCACATACCTTCTAAACCAGGACCTATGGATAGCCTGTCTTCCATTAACTAAGCAGAGCTAAGATTCATCATGAAGACATGGGAGTAGAAGAGTAGCAAGTGTACAAGGTAACAAAGATATAAAGGGAAATGGATCCATATGCAATTTCTAAAATAGATGTCTAGGTACCATTGGTTTTACCTGCACGAACAGGATTGGGATGATAGATTAACACCTTCATATGCAAAGGAGACTTAGAAATTCTGAATATAAAAAAGCCTTTTTAGCCAGGGGCGGTGGCTCTTGCCTGTAACCTTAGCTACTCTTATATCCAATTAACCACTAGAAAACGGGAAATGGGTCTTTAGCTGTGGGATAGGGCAGTAGCCTTGAGCTGAAGAGCTCAAGGACAACACCCAGTCTCAGAGTTCAAGCTCCATGACTAACACACACACACACAGACACGCGCGCGCGCACACACACATACACAAAATAGCCAGTAGGAATGATAGAAGTGGAACTGGGATCTTGATTGTCACCAAGTCCTCAGCATTAAAAATAACATGGTGGGGCCGGGAGTTTGGCCTAGTGGTAGAGTGCTGGCCTAGCATGCATGAAGACCCGGATTCGATTCCTTGGTACCACATACATAGCAAAAAGCCGGAAGTGGTGCTGAGGCTCAAATGGTAGAGTGCTAGCCTTGAGAAAGTCCAAGGACAGTGCTCAAGTCCTGAGCCCAAGCCCAGGACTGGCAAAAAAAACAGTAAATACCATGGTGTTGATAGGTTTGGGGAATACTTCAGAAGGTCCTTTACCTATTTGAAGAGTGCTTGAGTTGAAGACCTTTATTTATATTTAATAACAAGCTGAAATATAACCTCCCAAACTAGCCTATTTCCTAATCAATAAAAATTGTGAATATTATGTTACATGAAAGAAAAGGGTGCATAAGTGTGACATTTATTTTTTTTTATTTCTTTTAATTAATTTTTATTTTTTCTTCCAGTCCTATGTCTTGAACTCAGGGCCTGGGCACTATACTTGGACACATTTTGCTCAAAGCTAGCACTCTAGTACTTGAGCCACCGTACCAGTTGGCAGCTTTTTCTGTATGTGGTACAGTGCATGTTAGGCAAACATCAGAAGAGGGAGGTAAACGGTAGACTGATCAATTAGACTTCTTGTTTGAGAAATATCTAAAAGCCATTTTAGGTTCTGAGATGAATATAATTGTCTTTGCACTTGCAAAGAAGTGGATTCTTTATGTGTGCATACAACTACAGCAACTTGAACTCTTATTTGATCCGCTAATTGGGATTTGTCTTTCTAGAGCTGGCTTTGAACCAAAAATTTCAGATCTTAGCTTTCTGAGTAGCTAAGATTAAAAGGGGAAGCTACTAGCACTTGGGTTCAAGCTGCTACTGTAGAATCTTTGAAACAGGTTCTAAATTTATGTGGGAGAATGTTGATGGTGGACAGGCTGATTTCAGTTTTATGAGACCCTCTCCCCCAACAACCACAGACTTTTGACCAACAGAAATCATGACATAATAAATGAGTGCTGATATAAACTGCTAGATATGTGGTTACAGCAACAAGAAAACATTAATAAGAAATCTCTTCTAACAGAAATCTTCTCATCTCTGGAGACATTGAATAAGAGCATTTCACATTAGGGAATTAGCTAATTGTTTAAAGGGCATACAAAAATTAAGATAGGGCTGGGAGTTTTGCCTAGTGGTAGAGTGCTTGCCTAGCTTGCATGAAGACTTGTGTTTGATTCCTCAGTACCACATACATAGGAAAAAGCTGGAAAAGGTGCTGAGGCTCAAGTGGTAGAGCTCTATCCTTGAGAAAGCCCAATGACAGTGCTCAGGTCCTGTGCTCAATCCCAGGACTAGCAAAAAAAAAAAAATTAAGGTAACAATTTTGAGTAATTTATGAAACAGGAATGATCAAAGTTCTGTTCTATTAAAATCTGTCATCCTTTTACTTTATAACCCATAATATTTCAGAAAACTTAAATATTCACCATGTAAATTCATATTCCTAGACCCTATAACACAAAGGCTTACATTTAGGTGGTTAAATTGTGGTTTAGTATATTTTCTAATTTGGATTCAGAAGACTCTCAAACCACATTTTGATAACTGTTTGCTTTGGAAGTATACTTTATTGAGCATGATTGTATGTATGTGTGTATAAATTAAGATTGTTGTACAGTAACAGCTATTGAAGGGATTATACTGCAATGTAGAATAATAAGTCCTTGCACTCATGGACTTTCTATTCTAATAAAAAGTTAAGCATGTACACAAAAATACATATAAAGAGACCAGGAGTATGGCCTAGTGGTAGAGTGCTTGCCTAGCATGCACAAAACCATGGGTTCCATTCCTTGGTATCACATATACAGATAGCCACAAAACCTGAATTACAAATCACTGGAAGGACAATGAATATGGTTGTGTTGATAGTATTAGTGTGACATTTTGGTGGTCTATTGGATAGATGTCCAAAGGTAGAATTATTGGATATTTGTGAGCACCCTAGAGGGAAGACTAAATAACTACTCTTGGGTATAATAAATTATAAAGGACAGTAAACACACACTGAAACTAAAGGAAGATTTTTATTAGGAGGTGAATACAAATTCTCAATATATATATATATGATCATATTAAGTGTTTTTTGAAATGAACTCCATGAAATGGAAATAAGAGGCTTTAATTTAAAATTCTGCTTGTTTCTTTTCTCCTATTGTCGATGTTATTGCTTTCTGCACCATTTCTATTGTATATGTTTATCTGTTTGGGGAAGAGTAAGTGGAAGCACAGAAAAAGGAGATACAGTAAATTCATACAGGATGGTACTCACTAAACATTACGTTGAAAATGAACGATACAAGTTGTGAGGGAGGAAGTTTAACTAGGAGAAAATAAAGGAAGAAGAGACTGCTCAAAAGAAATGTACTCAGCTGATTTATGTAACTCTAACCCCTCTGAACATCACCTCTATACTTGAAAAATACATTTTTTTAATAATGGAAAAGTAAGTCATTTGTAACTCCATGCTTGCTAAGAAAAAGCTTTTCTCTTGAGCAAATATGTTTCCAATGCTCTTCCAATTTGAAATTTCTCGTTTTAACTCTAGCTTGCTTTCTTTGAAGGAAAATCACTTCATATAATTTACTCTCTTATTCCATAGATATGTCCACATTTTTAATGCTGAAATTCCCTTTTCTATACCACTTTACTTTATGTCCCTATTATTGATTTCATTCCCAGTGTCGCCATATCTAGTATGCAATTTGCTTTTATAGAGTCTCAATTTATTTATAATCATAACAACATTTGAAACAAATGGCAGTTGGTTTTTTGGATTCTGATTTTTTTCTTCACTCTTGTGAGTCTTTATAAAAATCAATTCTTTTACAAAATATTATCATTTTGAAGTATTTTTCTTTTGTTTTTTTTTCTCGCTATAACCGCATATGCTTTAATAGTTTTAAAATATTTTAGACTTTAGACATTTCTTTTATCTTGGATGTTATATAGTAATCTACTATGGTACATTCTATAATTTCCATTTTAAGCCCTTTGATTCTATTGTTTGAAAAAATAAACACCATAAATCTCATTTCTTTCCTTAACAATTACATTGCTTTTTAGCTCATATAGTATTTTATACCTAAGTTTTTTTCCTATTTTGAAAAATTATTGACCAACTAAAATAAAAAAGAAATTTTGCATACTTACTCTATATAGAGTGTAGTCTATTTTGCTAATTGGGTGTAGTCTATTTTGCTAATTGGGTGAGTATACAGAGTGCTACCTTTGAAATTGTAAAGACTATCATTATTTATCATCATTATTTTCCTTACTATTCTTGAGCCCTTTTAAATAATTTGGAATATAAACCCATTTCTTTATCATTTAAAGAAGGTTTACAAGAAAGTTTTGCAGAGAATAAGGTCATTTGACTTTTAGGAGAAAAATCAAAGTCTCCCTCCTTCTATGTTCTCTTATCTCTTCAGATGAGGGAAAGAGAAGAGCTTGTTTATTATTCTGAATTAGATTTGTCTGGTTGTCATTGTGAGTTTGAAATCTTTTTTTTTCTATTTCATAGCTAACATATCCCTTAAACAGCATTATGAAAGTAATTCTTGATTCAAGGAAAACTTATTTATATTTTAAGGAGATTTTTTTAAAACTGAGAATAACACCATTCCCAGGTAAGGCATAAATCCAAACTCAAAGGATCAAATTGATCCATGCTACATGGCTGGAGAGGAACTGTACATATAGCATTGGAGGTTGTTACAAATGAATCACAGAATTATGTGTCAGGCATTTTCAACAGAAAGAAGTATATTTCAGTTAGCTTTCTCACAGCTGGTGAAAAATATGGAAACTATTTTCACTAAAGGTGATGACACCCAATCACTTGTCTGAAATGAAGTAGAAAAGAAAATAAATCCACATTTATCCTTTATAAATAATATATTTCTAGAGATTCAAAATCTGATTCTGGATGTCTTTGCATTTAAGTAAAGATTGATGTGATTGAATACTTTCTCTTCGCAGCTATCTAAAGTGCAAACAACCACCCACATTCTGACATTTTATTCTCCATGACAAAATATGTACAATAATCAGTAAAAGATTTTCGTCTTTGTGGTCTTTAAAAAATATCTTAGCTTTTAAATATTTATTTATTTATTTTGTCCATCTTGGAGCTTGAACTCTGGGCCAGGGTGCTGTCCCTGAGGTCTTCAGCTCAAGGCTAGTGTTTTACTGCTTGAGGCACAGCAACACTTGTGGTCTCAAAGACCACCAGATAAGAATTTCATGGACTTCATGTTTGGGTTGACTTTGAACCATGATACTCAGATCTCAGTCTCCTGCCTGCTAAAATTACAGGCATGATCCACCAGTACCTGGCCTTTTAAATTGTATTTAAAACTTTATCTTCTTTATTATTTTATTGTCCGGAGTTATAAGTACATATGTAAGGCATTAAGTACATTTCTTCTTGAACATTGTTATCCCTTCCCATGTTCTCCCACTTTCCCTCCTCCACCCTCCCAAATTGTAAAGTTCATTTTCAACATTTCCTTTGTCTAATCATCTTGGTGTTTCCCTTCCCTTAATATAGTGGTACAAAGATATTTTAACTCAATATGTCAATTTACACGTATGTGCTGCTATATCTTTTTTTTTTTAATTTTCCTTCAACCCTATAAAAGTTTAAACTTTCTGAGATCATTACTACATCTTACTTTTCTTTCTAGGAAAAAAAAATGAAGTCTCAAAATCATATAAATAAAATAGCTTGAGAATATAGACTGTTGTCTGTGTATGGGACTCGTTAAAATTAATCAAGTCTCATTTCACCAAATCCTTGTTGTGGGAAAGAGTCTGTCTCCTGGGCTATCTCTGAGTACTTATGTGAAAAAAGGATTGCTCTTCTACTTTCTATAATAATAAGTCAGCTGCATCTGGGATTTGTAAAATTAGAATACTGAAAGCTCCTTTCCAATATGTCAACACAGTCTAGCAGGGAAAGAAAGCATCTGTACCTTCCTCAGGTATTTAGCTATGCTTCATCACCTAAATGTTTGCCAATTTGCCCTTCCAAACAAGAAAATGGAATTAATTTTTTTAATCTGTATTTATCATATGCCTTCTAATTAAACGTGCATTTTGGTTGTTGTTAAAAAAGGCTGACAAGAAAGCCGACTTGTCCTGACAGATGAAATAATGTCCACATAAGGGAAAACAGCTTCAAATCTTATTGCCCTGTTTTGGTAGGATGGTTCTGTTTTTCCTCTCAGGTGTTACTCTCCAATACTTTTCCATTCTTTAAATGAGAATGTGGTTTAGAGCAAATGCTAGAGGAGCAGCAGGTCAGTGAACCATTGGAAGGTCATATGGTTTCTTCAGTTCAAAAAGAAGGTGGCTTGACTCAGACTTTTGCTGTTTAACTTTTATGATCTTTTTTACAGCCTCTGGAAGCCAGAATTTGCACATTCCTTCAAGGATTTATTAGATCTGAGCAAATGCTTGTATTCAAAGTAGGATGTCCTATTAATTGGATATTACCCAAAGAGATAGTGTGTGGTAGAAAGTGTGTGATGCGAGGTTCTTCTTCATTTTAAATTGTTCGTTCTAAACTGTATTTGCATAACTGGGCTGACTAGAGAAAAGAGCTAATGGAGGCCTGGAATTCAACTCCTTCTGAATGCTTTCTCTATTCTATTCTTTTTGCTGATTTGGAAACCATGTGCTATCCAATTAGAAAAGGTGTGCAAAACATAGCCCAAAGACAAATTGCCCATCTCAGGTGGCACACAGCTTGCTCAGACCTTATTATTGGGAAAGAAAAACCCAAGAGTAAAGAGTCCAAGGGGTGAACTACTCAGTAGTCTTGTCATGCACCTTCTGCTACACATTCATTAGAACACTGGCTGTTTTAAAGCTGAGCACGTAGATTGCTACTTGCTGAAAGATACTGGTTAGTGAATGAGAATTGTTGCAGCCTTTCTGACTGAAACAGTTTAAACAATGAAAAACTCCATCAGCCTAAAACCTACTGCAGATAAAGCAGAAGTGAATGAATTTAGCCACATGCTCCTGATCTTTGTATCTTTTTTCACTTTATGGTCTCAAGTCCTGGAAAATAATTTATGTGAGTGTTTATTAAGACTGCTGAATTTTCCAGAGAAGATATTATGACCTCTGACATAACAAAAGAAAGGCTGTGCAATGTCTTCTGCAATATTTAGAGCAAATTTTGCTTACAGGGCTGATTATAAAATATTTTGCGGTATTTTCTTCATATCTAAAAGCTCTTAGTTGTATCAGATACTATCATCTGATGGACAATTTGCCAGAATGCTCTTAAAGTTTTTTTTTCTATTTGTTTCCCATAAGTCTAGGTTTCTTTATACATTGGAAGTGTCACTAGGATTTATATCATTCAAGGGCTCTTCCAATTTTATCATAACCATAACAGCTCTTCTTCTTTTTTCCTCTCTCAGATCAGAAAAATAAATTTTAAAAAGTGTATTAATTACATAAAATTATGCCTGTTTTCATGTTTTAAATTTAATTTTATTGTCAAGGTGATATACAGAGGGATTACAGTTGCATATGTAAGGTAATGAGTACATTTCTTATAGAACATCGTTACTCTCTCCCAGGTTTTTCTCCAAATTTCCTTCCCCAAGTTGTAAAGTTCATTTCCAAAAAATAGTCTTGTGAGTATCACTGTTGCATTGGTTCGTCCTTTGCCCTTTGTTTCATCATTTTGTTGTTTCCTTTCCCTTTCCCAAATCTGATGAACTTATACACAAGACGCAGAGTAACAGAATCTAAGACAGTGACAACAATTGCTATATACTATGTACTCCAATATAGAATTAGAAATAAGGGCTAGTTGTATTCAATGTGTACAAGAGAAAAGAAAGGTTATTTGGCAGAGGATGGTTTAGACTAGAACTTAGAAACAGTGCTAGTTTTCTGTTTTCTCACTATATTCTAAATGAAAGTCAGCATACAATTAACCTTCTATGGACTTGGTTTTTATATTGAATTTAACTAATGTGAATATAAATGTGCAGAAAATAGTATTCTCAATGGCTCAACAACTAGAAAACTAACTTCAGAAAAAAAAACAGAAACTGTCATTGAAACAGTAAGGAATGAAGAACTCATTAACGCCAGTAGAAGGAAAAAGAATTCAATAATGATTAAATTTCTGCAAAAGCAAGGGGGGTTAGGGAGGGTTCGTAGACAAAATACAGTGCAGCAAGTAGTGGTTGGAAGTCTCAAGGTGATGCAACAAGAGGGTAAGTCTATAAAATATATTCTAAAAGATAATGAATTGGATATAAGAGTAGAATATGCAAACTGTCTCAAATTAAAACTAGTAGGGCTGGGAGTTTGGCCTAGTGGTAGAGTGATTGCCTAGCATACAAGAAGACCTGGGTTACATTCCTCGGTACCTCATATGTAGAAAAAAATCTGGAAGTGGTGCTGTGACTCAACTGGTAGAGCCCTAACCTTGAGAAAAGTCCAAGGACAGTGCTCACGCCCTGCGTTTAAGCCTCACGACTGGCAAAAAAAACAAAAATAGTAAAAATGACTTAAAATGAAGAACGTACTCAGAATTGAAAATGAATTCTAGGTTTTCAATCCTACTCCATTGGATTTCAGCCTATTCTGTGTCAATGCCAAGCTGTTTTGATTACTGTAGCTCTGTAATAGAGTCTGAGGTTTGGTATTGATATTTCTCCAGTGCTGTTCTTTCTGCTAAGGCATCTTTTATTATTGCATATGAATTTTGGATTGCTTCCTCTGTTTCATTAAAGAATGACATTGGGCTATTGATGGGTATTGCACCAAGTTTGTAGATAGATGTTGGCAGGGTTACCATTTTTCACAAGGTTAAGTCTTCCAATCCAGGAGCATGGGAGGATTTTCCACTTCCTTAGTTCTGCTTTAATTTCTTTTTTCAGGTTTTGTAAGTTTTCATCATAAACGTCCTTTACATCCTTAGTTAAATTAACACCTAATTATTTAATTTTCTTGGAGGCTATTGCAAAAGGAGTTGCTTTCCTAATTTCTACCTTGCTCTTCTCATTGTTGGCATACAGGAAAGCTATTGATTTGTCAGTTGTAGGACTCTGGGCCTGGGTATTTTCCCTGAGCTCTTTGGCTCAAGGCTACTGCCTTACCTCTTGCATCACAGCGCAACTTTCAATTTTCTGGTGGTTAGTTAGAGAGAAGCGTTTCATGCACTTTTGGGCCTGGGCTGGCTTTGAACCACGATCCTCAGATCTCAGTCTCTTTAGTAGCTAGGATTACAGGGTTGAGCCACCAAACCCAACTAAGTCATTGATTTTTGAGGGTTAATTTTATACCCTGCCAGAGAATGACAACACACATGAAAACAACACCCACATACCCATACAGAATTAAGAATTTAAGGAAGACTACGAAAGAAAAGTATAGATTTTTAAAAAGATGTTTAAAAATATTTCATACTAGAAGATAATAATATATAATTCAAATGTGACAAGAAGTCTAGAATATACAAAGTGAAGATTTTGTTGCACATCAGAAAAATATCCTACAATAATAAGTTATATAAATTTACTAGAAATGAATTGGTTGCAATTTAATAAGTACTGTAGCTCTGAGTTCAAGCCCCGTAACCTAGAATAGAAATTAGCAAAGAATGATCTAAAACTGATCATTTCTCCATGCTCCTCTATCTCATTATTTAATTATAAGAGACACTGAGCTTAAAAAACTCTTGAGAAGATAAAAATTGTGCTGAAGATTTTATACCTTTCCCAAACCTTTTAATTATAAAAGCTCCAGACAAATAGTTATCCCAAACATTTCTTAAGAAAAACAGCAAATTAATTTATAGAGTTGGTTGAAAATTTAGCTAAACGTTTTAGTATAAACAGAAAGTATGTTGAACTATAAAACTAAACTGTAGAGAAAAGTACAGAAAAGCATAGGAAAATATAATATAATAATAATTAGTATGTTAATAAAAAGTAAAATTTAAAACAAGAGAAGATGGGAGAATTGACAATTGTCTTATGATATAGCTAGAAGTTTATTGTGATATAAACTTAGCTAATGAATTAAAATTATAACTAAATTATTATAACTAAAATTATAACTAACTAAAATTGAATAAAATTGTATACTAAGAAAATATTCAGTCTGTCAAAATAAATGATAGAAAAATAATTTTATTCTTTTTTTTGGTTTTTATTTTTTTAAATTTTTTTTATTGTAATTAGTAAAAGGGTTACATGATATTTGCCAGATAGAAGGTGCATTAATTCACATACGTTGATACCCTTTCACATGTCTTGGTACCCATTTCCCTCCCCCCCCCACACCCCCCACCCGTGTTGGTTTTCCCCCCTTCCCTATCAAATTTCAAATATCCAAATACAAATAAATTCAATATATCAGATAACAAAGTGAGATACTACACCAATATGAGATAACCAAGGGACAACAAAGGAGATGAGAGACAACATAGTACATTAAGGACAACAATCATTCATTATATGGCTTTTGTTTCAATATCCTGGAGGTCCTTTCAATTAGCTTCACATTATATGGCCTTATGTATCAAGATTTTGCTCTATTGCAGATCTCTGCTAGTAGAGCCCAAGGTTTCTACTGATTATGACGAATGAGGGAAACCATTGAGCCTAAGTTCCTTTGAGTCTGGCTTACTTCAATAATTTTATTCTTATCCTAGGAAATTTATAAATTAATACATACAGAACTATATACAATTTCATGAATATATCCATAAAGAAAATCTCTAGAAAAAAATGGCAAAGATGGAGAGAAAGATAAAGGCTGAGAGAGGCACAATGTATTTTAAAGAATTAACTTATTTTAAAGAATTAAGTTGTGGCCGGGAGTTTGGCCTAGTGGTTAAAGTGCTTGCCTAGCATGCGGGAAGACCCGGGTTCGATTCCTTGGTACCACATACATACAAAAACGCTGGAAGTGGTGCTGAGGCTCAAGTGGTAGAGCTCTAGCCTTGAGAAAGTCCAAGGACAGTGCTCAGGCCCTGAGCTCAAGCCCAGGACTGGCAAAAAAAAAAAAAAAAAAAGAATTAAGTTGTGTGGCTGGTAGTGTGAGATGAAGAGGAAACAGGCAGGCTGGAAATGGCAAAAATGGTTGATGTAACTCAAGCTCAAAGTCAGTCTGAGGAAGAATTTCCTCTGACTAGGGGACATGAGTTTGTTTTTTTTCTCTCTCTTTATTTTTTCAGTCCTGGGGCTTGAACTTTGGGCCTGGGTCCTGTGCCTGAGCTCTTCAGCTCAAGGATATCACCCTACCCTTGAACCACAGCCCCACTTCCCATTTTCTAGTGATTAATTGGAAATAAGAGTCTCACGGTCTTTAGTGCCAGAGCTGGATTTGAATGACAATCCTCAGATCTCAGCCTCCTGAATAACTAGGATTAAAGACAAGAGCCACCTCGCCTGGCTTAGTTTGTTTTATTTTAAGGAACTTAAAGTAGTAGACTAGTCCTCACATCATGGAGGTAATCTGAATTATTGAGAACTCAATGAATCTTAAAGGAAAAAAACACCTTAACAGCAATATAGAAACTAGTCACATGGATAAATTTTTTAGTTAAGGTGACAAATAAACTTATCATATTCAGATAAAAACCTATGCATGCATTCTCTATAGACATTTGTACTATAGTTCTTTTCATAAAAATGTTTCCAGTGTTCCAACCATGAGATGCTTCTCAATATTTCTATAGACTTCCTTATGACTTTGTTAGACTTTGTAACATTGACTGCCTAGTCTACATCTTTTCCTTAATTCTACTATTCTGTTTTGGTGTCACTGGGTAACCAAAATTTCCAGAAAAATGTGTCCACACATTCTCCCACCTCCTGTCTAGATGGGGGTTTTTGAGGGACTATGTTTCTTCAGTGGGATAAGAGAATACACTTTCATATCTGCCTGTTTAAAAGTATGTATGTTTCTGCTCATTCTCTTTCTAACTTCCTCAAGGTAAATAGCAGATGTGAGTTAGGACTGACTTCATAGGAAAGAATTTCATATAGAGGTGGCAGAGCAAGAAAGGAAACTGAACCATCCCTCTCATATTTTGGATTGGCCAGACATATAGAAATGTATATTATTCCCTATCACTTATGGTTTGGCTGGAGCCTTACGTGTGTGTGTGTGTGTGTGTGTGTGTGTGTGTGTGTGTGTGTGTGTGTGTGTGTGTGTATGTGTGTGTGCATGTGTGAAAGAGAGAAAGGGGTGGAGGGAGAGAGGGATGGACACAGAGACAGAGAGAGAGGAGAGGTACTGTGGGTCATGGGGCGGCTTGAACTAGGCTTGGGCTCTTCAGTTCAAGGCTACCCCCCTACCCTGGAGCCAAGCCCCATTTCTAATTTTCTAGAGGTTAATTGGAGATAAGAATCTCAGGTCCTTTGTGACTGGGCTGGATTTGAACCTTGATCCTCAGATCTTAACTTCCTGAGTAGCCAGGATTATAAGCATCATCACTGCACCCAGCTTATACTTGAGGATTTTCAACTCAGGACACCACCGGGGTTTTTAGGCAAGCACTCTACCACTTAAAAAAAAAAAACTGTAGCTCTTTATCCTTTAGGTTATTTTTCAGCTGGATTATTATTTATTTAAATAAAGTTTCCATATTATAATTAATGCTATGATATATGTGTGACTAAATATTTTTCTAGTACTTTTCAATATTCAGATATTTTATTTTTGGAATATTTAGATATGTGAGATATCTTGATATTTTAAAAATCTCTTTGAAAGGATTGTACAAATTTGTATCAAGATGCTTCTTTATGCTAATAGTAATGTCATGGAAACATAACATTTTATGACTTAAGACAGAGCCAAGAAATTTTGTCTTTGTATTTGACAGAGTCTCTCACCTATACTCTGTTCAACCTACTCCTTTATCAATGTCTTCCTCAAATCTTTTAATTATTTAAAGATAGGTAATAGAGTTGAAGTTGAAAGGGTTAGAGAGAAAATCTGCAGTTGGTCTTCCTTTGGGGCTTGAAGAAAAAAATTATCATCTTAATTACATAGTACTTTTCATCTTTAACCTAACTTTCAATAATTAAACCTCTAATTATATTAATTAAAAAGAATACTTTCAGATTAATCATATTGAAGGGGTATTAAGGGAATTTTCTTTTGAATTTTTTTTTATTTCAAATGTGACTTAGTATCCACTCTGCTCAAATTACCCTCTCATGCGCTGCTCTGAATATGGTGTTCATTCAGCTTAAATGAAGGGACACTGAAAGCCCATTTGAAGCTTTTATCCTCAAACCCTCAACCCATTTTTTCACCCTTTGTTGCTTTGACATGCAGTCAAATGAACAGTCACTTTATTGTGGAAATGCCCTGCTGATAACATAAAATTTAACACCATGTTACTTTGTATACGAGAGAATTTTCCATAAAATTTCAGGGACAAAGTTTCTTTCTTTTTCAGTTATTTATTTTTGTGACAGCCACCCCCCCACATTTACTAATGAGGGGGGATGTAAAGGAGAATCAGGAGTATGCTCTCATCAGAGCACCTTTTAGCTGGCTGCTTGGAGATCTCCAGCCCCATTTTCTTTTGGCCTGTGTTGCTCTCTTGAGGAGCACAGCAGGTTCCTAGCCATTTGCTCAAGCCCAAACTGTCATGACAGAGGCAATTAATGTGGTAATGAGAGTTTGGCATCCAAAATGTTATTTCCTGCAGGGCTTGTCACATTTTTCAGAGAACATTAGGAGCTGACAAAATCTGATTCTTTCCTTTCTCAACCCTTGGACTTTGAAATTCTCATACATCACACAGGTATACCAGAGGAAAAAGATTCATAAACAGAGAAACTGAGAAAGAAGGGGTGGGAATCTCTCACTTGAAGTCTCCAGAATAAAAGTTTCAGTGAAACTGAAAAAAAGGTTATTTAAAAGTTTCAATACATACATTTATTTTTTTACCTTACTCATTTGCATGGCTTTCATGCAAATTAACTCCACGTTTCCTTATGGCAGACGGACATTCATTCTCAGTCTGAGAAGATCTGACCTCTGAATGTAAGAAATTTCATATCAAAGTGGAAATAGTTCTGGGATTTAAGAATTAGTGTATGGGGCCGGCGTTTGGCCTAGTGGTAGAGTGCTTGCCTACCATGCATGAAGACTTGGGTTCGATTCCTCGGTACCACATACATAGAAAAAAGCTGGAAGTGGTGCTGAGGCTCAAGTGGTAGAGCTCTAGCCTTGAGAAAGTCCAAGGACAGTGCTCAGGCCCTGAGCCCAAGCCCAGGACTGGCTAGAAAAAAAAAAAAGAATAAATCTATATAAGGTTAAATTTCTACAACAAGCTTAACAGTTCTGTGAGTATATGAAGACCCCAAACCTGATTTTGAGAGAGAGATATGTTTAAATTCTGAGGTAAGAAAAGGTCTGAAAAGCCCTCTCATTTGAGTTTTCCTAAATCAAACGTGTAGAATAAGCATTTTCCTTACCGTTGTCTCAATACAGTGTTACTAATCTGTGAAAATAATATTATATATATATTCATAAATGTGGTGATAGATGTTAGAAAAAATTGATAATCCATAGAAAGAGGTTTTTTAAAAAATTATTTTGGGGGCCGGGAGTTTAGCCTAGTGGTAGAATGCTTGCCTAGCATGCATGAGGACCGGTTCAATTCCTCAGTACCACATACATAGAAAAAAAGCCAAAAATGGTGCTGTGGCTCAAGTGGCTCAAGTGGTAGAGCTCTACCCTTGAGAAAGCCCAAGGACAGTGTGCTCAGGTCCTGAGTTCAAGGCCCAGGACTGGCAAAAAAGCATTTTTTCTCCCAAATTTTGGAAAATTTTATATTAAATCCTAAATTTTCAGATCTGGTATTTTAAGGTTTTACCAGCTGGATAATTTACCAGCCTTCATAAGTAGATGACCATTTTAAATGTTATATTGTTGATGAAACACAGTAATAGCTGAGGTATCATTATATGTATTTATGGAAAACTTTGTGTACTTTGTGATAGGGTGTCTATGCAGGTAACAATAATCTGGAATGCACAAACTTTCCTAGCTCTACATTTCAAGACACATGACATAATATTATTGTCTAGTGCTTTCTTTTGTGTACACAATAGTTGAACCATACTCTTGTACCTAAAGGTGCATTTCTTTATCCACCTCTGTAAGCCTGCACAATCACTGGTCATCTTATTGTCCATACACTATAGCATCTTAAATACAATATCATCATATAAAAAGGTTTAATTCCTTTTTATTTTTGTATTAATTTTATTTTAAAATGCTAAAAACAAAAAGTTTGCAGTTACATAAATCAGGTAAAGAAAACATTTCCCTTCGGAAAATGTCACTCTTTCCCTCACTCTCTTCTGGTTTTCTCTCCAATTTTACCCTCAGGTTGTGCAGATCATATTCAATACAGTGTCTAGCGCATACCGTTGCTGCATTTTTTACTTTTTATCCCTCCATTTCTGTGCCAGGCCTACCCTTCCAAAAATGAATGAACAAACAAAACAAAAAGAAAACAAAAAATAGCAACAAAGAAAAGAAATCATTTTGTTTCCATTCCCTGGAGCTTATTTCAATCAATATTATTCTGTATGAGCAGATGCATAGAGGCTTGTAGCTTTCTTTTTTCTTCTTTCTCTCCACCCCCTTTGATTGTGGGGCTTGAACTCTGGGTCTGGGTGCTGTCCCTGAGCTCTTCAGCTCAAGGCTTTCACTATACCCCTTGAGAAACAACACCACTTCCATTTTCTAGAGTTAATTGGAGATAAGAGTCTCAGATCCTTTTGTTCCCTGGGCTGGCTTTGAACCTTGATCCTCAGATCTTAGTCTCCTGAGTAGCTAGGATTGCAGGTGTGAGCCACCATGACCTACTGGCATTGTACCTTTCTATAGTTCTCCTAAGAGTGTCTTCTTTGGTTTCACTGTGTGTGAAAGTCTAGAGCCCTGTGTAATTTATTATGCCCCAGTGTATTTACTTTCTATGTGGAAAAGAATGAAAAAAAAAAAACAAGCATTAAAATTACTGAGATTTAAAGAGGGAGAGATTCAAGCACCCACCACTACCATGTTCTATTTTAAGGAACACTGTTGAAGCAGCCTATGTTTACAATTCGAAGAAAGTAAACCCTACCTACCTTCGATGGGAAAAATGCTGAAGAACCATATTTAAAAATACACAAACTGAAACATTATATTATTTCTGGTATTGATGAACATAATAATAATATCTGTAATGTAACAGGTGCTTAATATTTTCCAGGATATTGAAGGATATCCTCTACAGTATATCCTCTCCAAAGTTGCTACCACTATTGTTGTAGATTTAAAAATAAATGGCAATATTTTAACAATTTTTATTGTGTGCTATGGCTCTACTGCTTATATGGTTAAGAAATTTCTATCAGTGTCTGTATTCTAAATGAATTTTGGTAAACTACTGACCAATCTACTTATCTATCCTTTTCACTTAATAGTCATTGTGATATTGATACATGGAGCAATATATGTTACACGCTTTTACTTAATTTGCTGTTAGGCCATTTTATGTCTTAGTAACTTTTAAAGCAAATAAATTACATACAAGTGCTGTTACAGATATGAGAGATGCACCACTTGGGCAATAATTTGTTACATGCTCTTAGGAAAAGCTCTGGATAGTAAAAAAAAATTAACTTATAAAACCACTATTAATTTATGTTGACATAGAGCAATACTAAAAATAAGGAGTATTTGTAACTGAGAGGTAACACCTAGAAAACCTGCTGAGTAGTTTTCTCATAATGGAGATGTTCAGAAGTGTTGTATACAGATGAAAGTATTGCCCAGTATTATTTCCTCTTCTAGAGTGGATGTTATTAAAAGAGCCTGGGAGCTCTTTTTGATTATTTAAGCCAAGTTGTTGAAATCATCAGTAACATTCACACTTACCATAGTACAGTTACCATATAGTACAACCAAATATATCACTATAGAAAACATGGCTACCAAGATAATGCAGGGAGTATATTAAAACTGGTTATTGACATATTCCATATAATACAACACCAAAATGCATCACAAATCCATGTTACAGATTTGTATATACATGTACACTAGTTGTGTATCATTTAAATGATTTGTATAGTAATAGAAAATGATAAAACTCAATCACTACACCTGCATAATTATGAATGTTTGCTATTAACTTCATTTTGAACATTTTGTCTTTAAGTTGCTCAGACAGCAAATGAAATGAATACATATAAATGCATTATTGTTAGTTAGAAATAAAATTACAAAATAATTATTCACAGCCAGGATTATAACTATTATATATTAGAGTACACGCATTGAGAATGATATACATGCTCTAATTTATATTAACTATTTCACATTGCCCAAATGAATTAGTCTTTAGGAATTATCAGTTTAAAGTATGAAAAGTATATGCATCTCAGATCATTGATATTTAAAAATCTAGTTCAAAGATCTGGTTATTAAAACATAAATCCCAAAAATGTACTTTAACTGCTCTCATGACTGAGAAATTTTTAGGTAAGAATTCAATATATAAAAATCAGGTTATGCTACTCAGCTGCTGGGCACATGTGAGAATTAGGGCAACTCTCTAAATCACTTACTGGTTCAATTTAAAGACTGGAATATTAGGGATATTTTATTTCAAATGTACTTTTCCCTGGAATAGCTTATACATTTTATGTATAATTATTTTTGAATGATAGAGGAGGAAGGAATTTTGTAGCTCTCTAAACAGGGAATTGAGATGTACTGAATTGAGGTGGCTGATCTCTGAGCCAGTTAGGAACAATTTCTCCCATGTGATATATATTACATGAAGAGGGAAGGAGACAGAAGGGGAAAGTCCTCAATGGGCTTATCTCTGTTTCCTGGGCCTTCAGTATGTCTTCTCTGTCAGCAGCTGTCTCTGTCTGCCAGTCTTGCCCTTTCTGCCTCCCCCTCACTATCACAACAAAATATATCAACTTATTTTCAGTCTGGACTCTTTTCATTCAATCTTTTCCATCTAGGAAAATAAGAAACACAAAATAAGCCAGGCACACATGTGTAATCCTAACTCAGGATGCTGAGATTTGCGGATGGTGGTTTGAAGCCAGCTTGGGCAGGAAGTCTGTAAGATTGTTACCTTCAATTAATCTGTGTAGCTGTGGCTTAAGCAGTAAAGCACTAGCCTCAATCAAAGAAAGCTCAAGGACAAGACTTAGGCCCTGACTTCAAACCTCAAGACCAACAAAAGCATATATTCACATATATATATGAGAGAGAGCAGTGACATTGTTGTCATTATCTAATACTTTATATACCTTGTGAACATATTAATTGATATTTATTCTTTCAAAATGACGAAGGCCCAGAATGTCAAGTAGCTCATCAATTATACCATTCCATATAAAGTACACAATGTCTACTTCCTGTAGTCATTTCCTAGCTTCTCAACCAATTTTATTATCAAAATGGTCCTAAACATTTAAACAAAATTATCTCTTCTTCTCATTTATTTCTTTCTAAAGTCACCTTATCTCTGTTCCCTACCACTAAAATTTTCTAAATTGAGAGACTCTGGGATATGTCTGACATAGTGATTTTTTGATAAATTTATTATGATTGATATATTCATAAATAAATATCAGACATAGAAGACATAATAAAAAACAATAAACAAACAAAACAACAACAAAAACCTGACACTTCTACTGCTGCTGAGACTTCATGTTGTCACTCAGTTTCCCTGGAGAGCAGAGAGGCAGACCGAGAAATCCTGACATAGGCAAGTATCCAGTAAGTTTTCCACAGGGAAAGTGCAGCCCATCTGGGCACTGAGTATTGTAGGTGAAACTCTCCTAGAAGAGGTTGAAAAGTTCTCAGACTTGGCCATATGACTAAGAGGTTAGATTCAGACTGAAGTGGTATGTATCAGCATTTTCACTTTGCAGGCTGACAAAGTAGAGCTTCAGGATAGAAGTCTACTTTGACAGGCTCTCTCAAGCATAATATTGTTCCATCTTATCCATTCTTTAAGTATTCCCTGTGTTTGAGTGAGCATATTATTTATAAGGAGGCATTTGATCTTTCAGCTGTCTTTTTTTTTTTATCATATGCAGCTGACTTCCTCAGCAAACTTCTCTTTGGTTCCTGCATTTCAGCCAACAGTCTTCACTACTGAACTTCATAGCTGAACTCTTATTTTCCTCAACATAAATGTTATTCTAACTTCTTAAAAATAAGTAGTAATAGTGATAATCATAATAGCAGCCATAATAACAATAAACAATAATATTAAGCAGTTAGTATGTGCTCAGAACTATGTTAAATACTAAATATGTATTATGAAGTAAGTGAAATTACTGAGTTGAGAGGAACTTTTTACTTTGACTGTGGATTTCCTTCAAGAAATAATATTCATACCATAATTTAAATATCCCTACATGGTTCATACTTTCTATACATTAATCCTGTATAACCACCTATGCTCACAAAGTCTACTGTCACAAGTAGACTTTGAAACACTTTGGGCAGAGTTTTCTGCTTCAGGAAATGGCATTACTGTTGGTCTATCCGACCTTGACATATATATCTCATTCTGTGAATGTATCTCATTCAACATCTTCATATCGCACGTCTAGATACTTCTTCATTAGACCCCTCATACCATCCAGCTTTACCTAGCATGCGTGTCCATGGGCTGGACTATACAATGCTGAACTATTCTGTTCCTAGCTACCATCCTCACTTCTTTTGGAGCAGAGACTACAGAATGTCTCTGCAAATCTGTCAAAGTAACTTTGAATACAAATCACCATGCCGTATTTCTAGCTGAGAACTCGGCAGTAGGTTTTCATTGTCACTGTAATAAAAGAAAATCTACTTTAATGCTGCCCCAAAAGGCCCTGCAAAACTGAAGTCATTATCTCACTATATCATGGTGAACTCATTGCCTTTATGTTTCCTCATAGATGAAAGAACATTGTCCCTGGCACCCTTTTGCCATGGAATGCTTTTTCTGGATTTCTTCTAATTTGTCATTTTAGTTTGATAATTGGGTTAATGTCTAGTTCTCTTCTATTTTTATGAAAGAAAGTTAATGTTTCAAGTATCTGAAAGTTCACACATTTTTATATCAGAGGGGAATGAAAACTGTTTCTTGTTCACTCAATATATTGCACCCTCTTTTTTACCTTGTGCTGTCATTCCTCTTAGTTTTGTTGTCAATAAAATATGTTACAAGCAACACTCTCGAGTTCTGAGCGTCTGGTCCAAGAATAAGTGGAACAGTTTTCCTTTTTTAGGTTGTGGGAAGTAATCCCTTTGTCCTGAGACTAGCACTTGTAAATCTTCTCTAACTCCGTTGGAAAGTTAGGTAGACAGAAAGCTAAGTTCCTGACCCTTGCTCATTGACCAAGATAACTCTTTCAGAAGTATGAGGGAAGCCATTTAAGAAACACATCTTCATCTTGGCTCTGTTTGAGTTTCCTTTGATGAAGTCATGTGTAGCACAATAAAGCAATCTCTTCCAAGTGTTGACCAAAGTACAAGGCTGTACAGATAGATGCTGTTGTTTAAAGATACTAAATTTTGCTGTGTTTCTTACAGAATTGTTTTGTTTTTAGCAATAATAGGGATTGAAAACAGGAATCTCATACATCAGCCATAACTCCATCTTTTTTTTGTATTAGTTAATATTTTAGAGGTAAGGTCTTATTTCGTGCCCTCCAGGTCTCCTTTCCATGCTGCTGGCGTGGGAGCTATATACCCCTCTGCTGAGTCATTATGCTCACCCAATAAGTGAGATAAGAAACCTGTGTCACCACACCCAGGCCACGGTTAAGGTGAAGTCTTGCAAACTTTTATGTCCAAGTATTATCACACTGTGATCCCCTGATTTCCACCTCCCAAGTAACTAAGATTGCAGACTTGAGCCCTAAGTCCTGCCTTAAAGCATTTCTAAAATGAAAGAAAAAGGAGCAAGAATGAAACATTGAAGATCCCAAAGCATATTTTGAAGTTAAAATCTGTTGTGGAGTAGTCAGAAGTCAACCTGGTCAACACAGGGAATCAGGTTTTAGAAGTTTAGTTTGCAAGAGGAAGCAGCTTTGAAAGCTGAAAGAGTAATGATGAGAGAGAACTGAAGAATAAAGCAGGAAAAGAAAAGGTTCACATAAGCTTTGTGATGAACATTGATGAAATATAATGTTTGAGCATTTTTAAAAGAAAATGTACTAAGAAATTATTCAAACCATGGCTTTTACATAATTTCATGTCAAGAGTAGACAATGTGGAAAGAGTGAAAAGTTACCTAATAGGAATGTCCATTCATTCTAAGAACACTATTTAAAAGTATAGTGCTATTTTTATAATCAACATTGGATAATGATTATGTGCCTATTTTTAGCATTTGTTGAAAACTAATTTATGCAAACTGAATAAATAATACTCAGAAAACATTTGTTCAAATTGGACTTTGGAAGTAAAATTATGAGTAGTTAAACTTGTCTGTGGGTCTCAAATTGTGAATTTAAGGTGCAAAGGCTATAACTCAGTTTTCCACTACTGAAATAAAATTTTTCTTATGAGACTTGTTTCCTCAGAAGAGGAGAAATTAGACACTGTCAGTTTAGGTTTATTTACCAATATTTATGCTGATCCATGTCAAGGTTTCTCAGGCCATTATACAACTTGTGGGTATTGTAGGCAGTTGACTATACATTTCCCTTACCTTACATATGTTAACCTTTGATGATTCTCATTCTACTTGGTATTTCATCTCATGACATATCTGCTAAATAATGTTGTTGTTAATGTAAACTTCTCTAAGTTTTCTCTTACATAGCATATTACTTCTCTTAAGAATTAGGTACCATGTATTGCCATATCTTAAGATGCTCTGAAATATGATAGGTACATAAAGAATCAGCCCAACAAATGTGTTGCTCATCTCTTATGAGATACTTTTGAGCACATCATGTAAATTTCCTTAGTTCATTGATATATTTAAAAAAACAATAATCAAACTACCCTACTTTTAATCCTGCTTATGGAATATAAAAATGGCCTAGGAAATTTATCATTGTTACATGCTCAGAGTAAGCTTCCAATGGATATTCTCTATGGGACTTTAATATCAAGAAAGGAAATCTCAATGTTTTCACTTAACAAGATCTGCATGTGGCCTCCACAAAGCTTGGCAGGGATGCGGTGAAGTCAGATAGTTTCTCCCTATCAAACTCAAAAGCAACCACTTATGATTGAATCGTGGTTTGGTTCCTACTCTGTCTTTCCTTTCTGGGAGAGAAGAAAACAGTATTTACAATTAAAGCATACCAGGAATATTATAAACCCAGTGAAGTCACTAAAGCTGGAAGAATATCAGGAAATTATGAAGACAAGATAAAAAGGCATGAAATTCTATTCGTAGGAACTTTAAAAGTACTCATTAATGTAATGTATTTCAACAACTCAAAAGTTAATATTTATCTGTACATACAGACATATTTTATAATGTATAAAGAAGAAAACATGTATACTTTGTGTAAAGATTTTGAAGACTTTTGGGGAAAATGATGCAAGTTCATATAACCATCAAATAATAGTAACATTCATAAGTAGTTTCATGGAGCATATATGATGTACAAAGTATTTTTGTAAATTCTTTTATTTAAACTTTACAACATTCCTGTTAAAATTCACTGTTTTTTTCTCATTTTGCATATGAGAAAATGTGCAGTGAATACTAAAGTCCCTAACTCAGGTATTCATAGGTAGAGAGCTGGTAGTTAAGCAGAGGGAACTTGTTCTTCACCGGTATACTATAATGATGCATTTCTAATTTAGTTTATTATGTAGTGATTTTGTGAGTAATTTAATTTTCCAGTTTTCTAACAAAAAACAAAAGAAATGTATAATGAGTCTCAGATTTTTAAAATACAAAATACAGAGAAAAAAAACAGCACATGCATCTGTGGACTACAGGAAGGACATAGAAATATTTTGACTTTAAAGACCTGATACATTTTTGCGCATGTGTGTATGTGTGTGTGTGTGAGAGAGAGAGAGAAAGAATAAAAGAGATGGAGAGAGGGAAAGTGTTGGAGATGGGGTAAGGGGGAGATGGGGAGAGGGAGAGAGAGAGAAGGGTGATTAAACCCAAGTTGTACAAGCAAGTTAAACCATTGCTCTGAAGTTGATACATAAGGCCCTATAGTATGACTAAATGAAAGGACCTCCAGGATATAGAAACAAAAGCCATATAACGATTGTTGTCCTTAATGTACTGTGTTATCTCTCATCTCTTTTGCTGTCCCTTGGCTATCTCATATTGTTACAGTATTTTACCTTGTTATCTGATATATTGTATATATGCTTACTTGGTTATTTGAAATAGGATAGAAAAGGGGGGAAAACAAGATGATGGGTGGGGTGGGGGAGGGAAATGGAGACCAAGACATAAGAAAGGGTATCAATGTTTGTGAAGTAATGCACCTTCTATCTGATGAATATAATATAATCTTTCTATTAATTACAATAAGAATGTATGAAAAAAAGAAAATTATGAAGGCTTAGAAATCGCACTAAGGGGGCTGGGAATGCTGGTTGCTTATGCCTGTAATCCTATCTACTCAGGAAGCTAAGATCTGAAGATCATCCATCAGCTCAAGCAGGGAAGTCTCCATGAGATTCTTATCTGAAATTAACCAGCCAAAAATCAGAAGTGAAGCTATGGCTCAAAGTGGTAGAATGCTAGCCTTGAGCAAAAGAGCTTAGGGACAGCTTTCAGGCCCAGAGTTCAAGCCCAACCATGACTGATTAAAAAAAGAAATGAAAACAAAAGAAATCTTTAAGATTATATTAGTGAGAGGAGAAACTATTTAAGCAAAGGTAAGAGAAGCAGAGCATACTTGTTTGGAAAAACATAAGTCCCTACTTTAAAAAGAGTCTAGGTTAAATGGGATATAATAAGAAATTATTTTGCAAATAAATGGGAACAATAAAATGCCCAAGTCTGAATATCTGTCTTCTGCAATTAATAGGTGATAGACTGCAAACTGGAAAACAGGACATACCAAAAAGAGAATAGAGCATTTCCTAATATTTTTGTTCCTTACTTCCTACCTTTTATTTCTTCCTCTAGATAAAATAGATGTATAAAAAAGCATTTATTAAACATGGTAGTGCTATTTTCAGTGGAATACTTGAAAAAAAAACACCAAAAAATCTAGGTAGAACTGCCATATTTAAAAGTGGAAGTATGAGAAGGAGCTATACATCTACCTATCTGGTGACTGTTCCTCTCTTTGATTTTCTTCAGGGCTGCTGAAAAGGGTTCTCATACCCATAGTAAACCTTTGGCACAGATGCTATCAAAAGGCATCTAAAAAGATTATGCTTATGAAATTTATCATCTCTTTGATATATTTCCTCTTTCCTTTCCATTCTAGTTCATCTACTAATAGAATTTTCATACCTTTTGTGTGTCCATTTATTTTTCTCTTTCGAATTGATCACAAAGGGTACAATCACTTAATTGCAATTATAGGCAAAAATTATTCAGGAATGTTCTGAACCCATTTCCCCTTAGTATGAACTGTTGTAACCCATTGTTAAAAAGTACTGGCATTAAATTAAAATGCATACTTTCCATATTATCTGCTTAGTTCTTCCGGTGTAAAAGTGTTATCTCAGCATGCGTATTTGTTACATTGCCAAGGGACCAAAGGTGTCAGTCAAGCCTAAAAGATATAATTCCCTGTAGATCAAATTTGTATAGACAGGAAGAATCTGTCACATTAAATTAGAGCTTTCAGGACTGATTTTATTTACCACTCCATGTTAAAAACCATCTTAATAACATTTATTCATTTGTTAAACTTCCATTTGCTAAGGGCTCACCATGGGTTAGAATGAAGCCTACAGAGTGGGAGAAGATCTTCACCAACTGTACAACCGACAAAGGCCTCATATCTAAAACATATCAACAGCTCAAAAAATTGAATCAATCCAAAACTAATCTCCAAAGTAACAACCATCCATTAAAAGATGGGCCAAAGACTTAAAGAGAGTCTTCTCTGAAGAAGAAACAAATATGGCCTATAGACACATGAAGAAATGCTCAACATCTCTGGTTATAAAAAGAAATGCAAATCAAAACAACACTAAGATTCCACCTCACTCCAGTTAGAATGGCCAGGATCAAGAAAACTAATAACAACAGATGCTGGAGGGAATGTGGCCAGGAAGGATCACTACTTCACTGTTTGTGGGAGTGCAATTCCACTACTTGGCATTTACCCAATCATCCAGAAAAAAAGACATACTAAATCCACCAGCTATTTACCATAGCAAAGATATGGAACCAACCCAGATGTCCCTCAGTTGATGAGTGGATCAACAAGATGTGGTATTTATACACAATGGAATTCTATGCTGCCCCATTTGTTATGAAATGGAAAGACTTAGAAAAGATCATATTAACTGAAGTAAGCCAGATTCAAAGGAACTTAGGCTCAATGGTTTCCCTCATTTGTCATAATCAGTAGAAATCTTGGGCTCTCCTAGCAGAGATTTGCAATAGATCAAAACCTTGATACAAAAGGCCATATAGTAGGACACTAAATGAAAGGATCTCTAGGATATAGAAACATAAGCCATATAATGAATGATTGTTGTTCTTAAGGTACTATGTTATCTCTCATCTCTTTTGCTGTCCCTTGGTTATCTCATATTGTTACAGTATCTCACTTTGTTACCTGATATATCGGATATATTTGTATTTGGTTATTTGAAATTGGTTAGGGAAGGGGGGAAAACAGGATGAGGGGTGGGGGTGGAGGGGAGGGAAATGGGGACCAAGACATGTGAAAGGGTATTGATGTATGGGAATTAATGCACCATCTATCTGGCAAATATCATGTAACCCTTCTATTAATTACAATAAAAATATATGAAAAAAAGAAGTGAACACAATGATATATTTTAAGTGTCCCTGGACCTCTTTGGGAAAGATCAGCTATATTATAGTCATACTAGAAGGAAAAGACCACAGTACTTCAAAATCTGTCCATATTGCTAACTGCAGCTGTTTTCAAGATCTCGATAAATTGCATACGCTTGAAATGGCAGAGACAATTCGTATCTATGTGAAGACAGACCATAGTAAACTACACTGACAAGCTTCCCTCATTTGGTTTATTTTTTTCAGGGATGCATAAAGATGTGGCCTAAATACTGACTCATCTAAGAGTGATGTTGTACAAAATAACCTGCAATTTCTGAACACAATAAAATGAAGAAAATTTCACCTAATTTTAAAAACTGTTAATATTAACTACTTTATTTGGAATCATTCACTGTTAATATAAATATTTAGACATCAAAGTGAGAGTAAATTGACTTTGCACTTTTTTCCATCAGAAAATAATTTTCCAACTTCTGTATTCTGGAGCAGAATCCAATTTAAAGAATTACAATAGTCTTTGAACCAAAATGAGTGGATAATTAGAACATTCACATTTTCTAAGACCGAAAAGAAGTGGTTCTGCACAAGGAAATTATATAATCATGTCATCTTTGAGAAGTATAACAGGTTGATTTTTTAAAGGATTGTTGTCATTTCAATTTGTTCATGGTACTGAGTCAAATAAAATGTTTTTGGTGTTATAAAGTCAGGATGCAGAATATATTC